>NC_073407.1:21498256-21528256 GCF_028641065.1 Leucoraja erinaceus
TGTGTGTGTGTGTGGTGGGCGGTGTGTGTGTGTGTGTGTGTGTGGGGGCGGTGTGTGTGTGTGTGTGTGTGTGTGTGTGGGGGCGGAGGAGTCAATGGGCTAGAATCTGGCAAATGGGACCGATAATAATCTTCAATACCCCTCTGCCAACTTTCCCCTGAGATTGGCCGTGCCGTTCATTGGTTGCTTTAATTCACTTGTGGTGCTTCAAGCTTTCAAACCCAGGATCACACGCGCAAATCATTTCCCTGACAACTGCCACAGATTTTAGTTAGTTCTTGAGGTGTGAGAGAGGAGCCAAGCCTTTCAGTTTAAATGCAAACACTAGACAGATTTAACTGGAAAATGTACTTAATGGGAAGTAGAGTTTAATGGTGAAACATATTTAATGGAGCGTACTACTTGGATATAGGCACTGTATCTTCATCTTCCTGGGCCCCAATCATTAGCTTGGAAGATTTATCGGCGATTTATTTTTCTCTTTTATAGCCGTTAAACATTGGACAGCTGGCAATGAACAGAAAAGTACACAGAGTGCTGGAGTGAAGGGCCAGTCCCACTTGGCCGTCATTCGCGCGCCATGTACGCAACCTGCTAACGTGTGGGTAGCGCGGGGAAGGGCGCATGGAGTGGCGTGGAGGAGTGTGGACTTCATCCTGCACGAAATCTTCGCCCGCCACCGGCCTGTGGCGTAAGTGACGGACAGGCTCAAGACCCTGGCGTGGGGCAACGTCTCGCCTCCAACAGCAGCGGAAGCAGGCAAACGATCGCCAAGCTCGGCCTGGGGCTCACGGCCGTTGCGGTTCCAGATCCGCCCCCACTCCTACTCCCAGAGTGGGGCCAAGATGATTGGAGACAGACACTAAATGCAGGAGTAACTCAGCGGGACCGGCAGCATCTCTGGAGAGAAGGGATGGATGATGTTTCGGGTCAGTCTGAAGAAGAGTCTCGACCCGAAACGGCACAATTCCTTCTCTCCAGAGATGCTGCCGGTCCCGCTGAGTTACTCCTGCATTTTGTGTCTATCTTCAAATGACGTCACGCGCTCCAGACGGCTGTGCGGACGCATGATGACGTGCGCGATAGTCACGTGTCAGTCACTACCGGCCTGTTGTGTTAATGACGGCCAAGAGGGACAGTCCCTTAATTAAGCTGGTCAGGCAGCATCTCTGTAGAACATGGATAAGCAACATTTTGGGTCAGGACCCTTCTTCAGACTCGGCGAACTTCTGAATGAACAGAAAGTTGGGCTGCCGGTGAATAATTGTGTAGCAACGACGCTTGGCAGAGCAGGTGCGACCTAATTGCAATTATCTGCCACACAACAAGCTTAAACACTTCGCAAACACTGCCCTGCAGCCGCTGGTCACATGTGATGTCGTCATTTAGGGAACAAGAGGTAGTGCTCTGGGGAGTGTTGTAGAGCAGAGGCATGTAGGAGCACTGCTACATAGTTCCCTGAAGGTGGCGTCACGGCTGGATACATTGGTCGAGAAGCCTTGCGCTACATTGGCCGTCATCAGTCAGGGTATTGAGTGTACCTGTAGATGTTGGAATGGTGATGTTACAGTTGTACAAACACTTTGCTGAGGCCACGTTTGGAGTATTGTGTTCAGTTTTGGTCACCCTGCCATAGGAAAGGTGTTCATAGCAAAAGGATTTGAGTATAGGAGCAGGGAGGTTCTACTGCAGTTGTACTGCATTGGTGAGACCACACCTGTAGTATTGTGTACAGTTTTGGTCTCCTAATCTGAGGAAGGACATTCTTGCCATAGAGGGAGTGCAGAGAAGTCAGGACTTTCATATGAAGAAAGACTTGATAGACTCTGCTTGTACTCACTAGAATTTAGAAGATTGAGGGGGGAATCTTATAGAAACTTACAAAATTCTTAAGGGGTTGGACAGGCTAGATGCAGGAAGATTGTTCCCGATGTTGGGGAAGTCCAGAACAAGGGGTCACAGTTTAAGGATAAGGGGGAAATCTTTTAGGACCGAGATGAGAAAAACATTTTTCACACAGAGAGTGGTGAATCTGTGGAACTCTCTGCCACTGAAGGTAGTTGAGGCCAGTTCATTGGCTATATTTAAGAGGGAGTTAGATGTGGCCCTTGTGGCTAAAGGGATCAGGGGGTATGGAAAGAAGGCAGGTACAGGATACTGAGTTGGATGATCAGCCATGATCATATTGAATGGCGGTGCAGGCTCGAAGGGCCGAATGGCCTACTCCTGCACCTGGATGTTTTCAAGGCAGAGAATTCCACAGATTCACAACTCATTGGGTGAATTTTTTTTTCCTTATCTCAGTCTTAAATGGCCTACCCCTTATTCTTAAACTGTGACACCTGGTTCTGGACTCCCCCAACATCGGGAAGATTTTTCCTGCATCTAGCCTGTCCAACTATTTAAGAATTTTATATGTTTCCATAAGATTCCCTCTCATCCTTCTAAATTCCAGTGAATACAAGCCCAGTCGACCCATTCTTTCATTGTATGTCAGTCCCGCCATCCCGGGAATTAACCTGGTAAACCTACGCTGCACTCCCTCAATAGCAATAATGTCCTTCATCAAATTAGGAGACCAAAATTGCACATAATACTCCCGGTGCGGTCTCACCAGGGCCCTGTACAACTGCAATAGGACCTCCTTGCTCCTAAAGTCAAATCCTCTTGCAATGAAGGCCAACAGTCCCACCATTAGCTTTCTTCACTGCCTGCTGTACCTGCATACTTACTTTCAGTGACTGATGTACAAGCACACCCAGGTCTCGTTGCCCTCCCGTTTTCCTAATCTGACACCATTCAGATAATAATCTGCCTTCTTGTTCTTGCAACCAAAGTGGATAACCTCACATTTATCCACATTATACTGCATCTGCCATGTATCTGCCCACTCACCCAACCTATCCAAGTCACCCTGCAGCTTCATAGTATCCTCCTCACAACTCACACTGCCACCCAGCTTTGTGTCATCCGCAAACTTGGAGATGTACATTCAATTCCCTCGTCCTAATATATATTGTAAATAAATGGGGTCACAGCACTGAACCTTGCGGCACCCCAGTAGTCAAAATACAAGATACAAGATACATTTAATTGTCATTTGGACCCCTTGAGGTCCAAACGAAATGCCGTTTCTGCAGCCATACATTACAAACACATAGACCCAAGACACAACATAATTTACATAAACATCCATCACATTGCTGTGATGGAAGGCCAAATAAACTTATCTCTCCACTGCACTCCCCCCCCCCCCCCATGTCAGAGTCAAAGTCAAAGCCCCCGGCTGGCGATGGCGATTGTCCCGCGGCCATTAAAGCCACGCCGGGTGGTGCGAGGTCGCACACCGGGTCTTGGTGTTGGAGCCCCCGGCGTGCGCTCGCAGAGTCCCGCGGCCATTCCAAGCCGCGCGGGGCAGTGATGTAGGCCCCGCTCCAGGAGCTCTTCAACCCCGCAACTCGGGCGGGGGAAGTCGCCGTTGCGAGAGCCCTGAAAAGCGGTCTCCCTCCAGGGACCCGCGGGCTCCCGGTGCCGCCATCCACAGACCTGCCGTTGGAGCCTCCGACTCTCCGGTCGGGCCGCAGCAGCAGCAGCAGCAGCGCTCCTCCACCGCTCCACCCGCTCCGGACTCGGCCAGCCCCGCGACGGTGACGGTGAGTCGTAGCACCAGAGTCCCCGGTCTCTTCCTGTTGGAAGCCGCTCCTCGTTGCGGCCCCAACGACAACGGAAACCCGACGAGAAAAAGGTCGGGTCTCCCGTGCAGGGAGAGATTTAAAAAGTTTCCCCCACCCCTCCCCCACCCCCCCACACACACACCCCAACAAAAAATAACAAAGACTACATAAAAACACAGACAGAAAATAATAAAACGCGGACAGACTGCAGAGGCCGCTGCTGACCAGAGTCGCACCGCCCACCAGTCACTGCCTGCCATTCTGGAAAACCCCCCCGTTAATTCCTACTCTTTGCTTCCTGTCTGCCAACCAGTTCTCTATCCATGTCAATACCCTATCCCCAATACCGTGTGCTCTAATTTTGCACACAAATCTCTTGAGTGACACTCCGTACTGTCCAAAGGAGGTAGCAGCATCTGAGTGACTCCGGCATTGTCTGCTTTTATCCCAGCAATACAGTGTTGGATCATTGTTGACCTCCATTCCAGCTCTCAATCAGTTTTCGGATGGATGAAACCACCACAACATTGGTCAGGAAACAAGGCTCGAACCCTCTCGCCCAGTGCAAACGTGAATGGTTCAGCTCTCTAATTTGAAGTCTGGGTTGCAAACATCTGTCTGCTCATCCCCCTTGGCCATTAATCGCTGCAGAAATAAGGCAATAAAGGAAGGAACATTTCCATTTCTAAACGCCATTCATTACCTCGGCTTGTCCCAGGGGACTCCGGAGCCAATTAAGCATTATTTCAGTGTGGTCACTGCTGTAATTGAGGGAGTACGAGAGGGAGATAACATACAAATAATAACCTGAGAGTAGGGCTCGGGGGCTTGATGCTTCTGCTATCAGACAAGAATGCAGAGGCTTCAGCTAATGACGTGGGCTCGTGAGTTCAAACCTCAGCGTGCCACTTTTAGAATTTAAATGCATTTATATGTTAAAATAACTGGATGTGATTAAAATGCTGGAATGGAAAGCTAACATTAGAAATGCCGGTGTGAAGCTACCAGCTTATTGCAATCATCCACCTCATTCATTCATGTCCTTTACCGGTTTTACCCGGCCTGGCTTGATTCCAGAGCCACGACAATGTGACTAATTCTTATCTGAACAGGCAATTCAACGTAACACAGGGTAGCATGCAACCTAATGGTATGAGCATTGAATTTAAAGTAATGTCCCACCTACCCCCTTTTTTCTTTCCCCTACACCCCCCCCTCCCCCACCATGACCCAGATGCACCTCCATCTCTCATCCCGGAGACCCCATTCCTCTTTTATCCTGCTCTTTCTCCACCCCAACCCACTCCCTTGCACTCCCATCCATCCCTCCCTCCCTCCGGCTTTACATCTCACTCTTCCCCTCCTTATCTGACACCTCTTGACTTACACCACCCATCTGTCAATCAACTCTTCCCCCACCACCTGTATCCACCTGTCACTCTCCAGGCTATGTCTCACCTCACCCCTTATCCTTTCCAGCTTTCTCCTCCCTACGACAGTCAGCCTGAAGAAAAGCACTGACCTGAAATGCCTTCTATGCATTCTCTGCACAGACGGTGTCTGACCCACTGAGATCCCTCAGCACTCTGTGTTCTGCTCTGTATTCCAGTAACGTGTGTCTCTAGCAGTTCATCCATTTGCACCACAGGGGTGCAGACTGATAGCCACCAACACTGGCCCGAGGGTGATAGGGGATAGGACCTGCCAGTGCCCACATTCAGGAAGAAATATTCAGATTTATTTTGATGAAAGAGCGCAAATAGGCTTTAAGAGATAATACAACATAACTGGCTAAAAATGTGTTGTTTTTTTTTGCGCATGGTTTTTATCCACGTTGATGTGTGTGGAAGTGCTATATTAGACAACTACAGATATGGAATGCAAATGTCAGTGTGGGGCAGGCAGCCACATTAACTGCATGTGTGGGGCGGTTCAGGCGTTGAGTGAGAGGGTATGCACAGATCGTAGAGAGGTCCAAGTGAATGTGGGGATTTCTGATTGAGGAAAGTGGAGTCCAATTTCTAGAAATTGTCTGTTTTATTTTTAATTGAGGAGGAATCCCCCTGCTCCTCTTTGAATAATACTACAGTACATGAATCTTTATGTTCACCCGTGAGATCAAATGGAACCTTGCTGTAATGGGGGCAGGATGCAAAAACAAATTAAACACATTTGTTCCTGCTGCTTCTGGGATTTCGCAGCAATGGGTCGTGTGAACAATTTACTGGAGGTTGCTTTTCCCATTGAGTGCAGAGATCGCACCAAGTGATTGATGGCCCCAATAGTGTGTGGAATATGACTCTTGCCTCTCAGACAGAGGAAGTTAACTTCAGATGAAGAACAACATCAATTATAGAACAGTAGTGGAGTTAGCCTTTACTGATCGCAGCAGAATACCAATTGTTCAAATCCCTTCCTATTCATACTTTTCCCACGGTACATCATAGTCCTGGCTATTCATTCCAATTCCATAAAATCTCAATGGGCCAAACCCTTTCCCATTCACTCACATTTAATAAAATCTGGTCAAATATCTTCATTTCACTCCCAGTGCAGAGATTCCCAGTAGATGAGCTCATTTCTCGCTAATCATCTGGTATGGATACCCAAGAGACCAATTAATTTTCCCCTTCATTCATATTATATTGTATTAAATTCCAATGGACCTAACTCCTTCCTATTATTGTGTAGGAAAGAACTGCAGATGCTGGTTTAAATCAAAGGTAGATACAAAATGCTGGAGTAACTCAGCGGGCCAGGCAGCATCTCTGGAGAGAAGGAATGGGTGACGTTTCGGGTCGAGACCCTGCTTCAGATTGATTAACCCTGTTATTCTCCATTTTAAGGATTCCGCTGGACCAAATCTTTTGATTGATTGAAAGATACAGCAAGGAACCAGACCCTTCGGCCCACTGAGTCCATGCTAGCCACCTATTCACACTAGTTCTATGTTATTCTGCTTTTGCATCCACTCCCTACACATCAGGGGCAATTTACAGCATCCATTTAACCTACAAGCCAGTATGTCTTTGGGATGTGGGTGGAAACCGGAGCACGTAGAGGAAGCCCATGTGGTCACAGGGAGAACATGCAAACTCCACACAGACTGCACCTGAGATCAGGATTGAACCCGGGTCTCTGGCGTAGAGGCAGCTGCACCATTGTGCTGTCCAATTCAATGGTGCAGCAACCCAATGGACCAAATCTCTTCACATTCAAACAACCTAATTAGAATCACAATCTCTGACTCCTACTCAGACGTTGCCTCCCTGTAATAATGCAGAATTTGCTGTTGCAACCTGTCCCACCCACAGGAAGCTGAGCGCAAAGGGATATTTCTCACCATGCCAACCCTGCAATCTCAGTGTAACGTGGTCGAATTTTGGACTGATGCGTGGATGCCTCCCCTAACATCAGCGTGGGTTAGTGAACGGTGCAATTGTCAACCTGGAAACTTCAGCTTGTTGTTCAAGTTTCAAGCCAACCCACTGCAAATGATGCCCCGCCAGGGATCAATATTCTAACATGCAGAGGAAGTGTTTGGAAGCATTTTCAGCCTACACAGGAAGACAGCCACCTGACAGCAGGCTCGGCCTCTGAATAGCATCCATCTGGCTCAAATATAGACTAGAAGTTGCTTTACTCTTTAATTATTAAAGAAGGAATGGGTGTGCATGTCAGTATGCGTACGTGTGCGTGTGTGCATGAATGCATGTGAGTGAGTGAGTGCATGTGAGTACATGCCTGAATGTACATTCATGAGTGTGTTTCCATGAGTACGTGTGCATGTATGAATATGTGTGTGTGTGTGCTTGTGTGTTCATGATTGTGCATGGGTTTGTGTGTTAAGTGTGTGTGTGTACGGGTGTGAGTGTGTGTACGTGTGTGTGTGTGTGAGATTGTGCATGGGTTTGCGTGTATGCCTAAATGTGTGTGTATGGGTGTGAGTGTGTAGAATAGAATAGAATAGTTTCTTTATTGTCATTGTAACATGAACCATTTACAACGAAACAACATGTACAACATGTGTACGTGTGTGTGTGTGAGATTGTCTGTAGGTGTGTGTGCATGAGCGCGTGTTGTGTGAATCTGCATTCATGATGGTTTGTGTGTGTGTGTATGCCTGAGTGTGTGTATATGTGTGTGGTTGTTTGCGAGTGTGTATGATTTGCTGTGAGTGTGTGCATGTGATTAGGTGTGTGTGTGTGTGTGAGTGTGTTGTGTGCATCAGTGTGTGTATGTGTGAGTGTCAGATATTTACCAGGGTCCAGATTCGCTGAGCACAGGGGATTGCTGGCCATGAATTTACATTTACAATGCTGGGACAAAACTGGAAGGTTACTTCCTACACAGAAAGACTAAACAGGTTGGACTTCCTTGCAATGGAAAAGGAAAAAAATGGAAAACCGGGTAGGATGACTTTGAGAAGAGTTTTCTATGTATGGGCACGATGACTATAGCTGGGATCATAAATATAATATAGCCTCTAATAGAAGAAAGTCATGGAAGATGTAGTTTTCTCAAAGTGTGGGGTAGTCAAGATGAAAGTCATTGACACCTTTAAAGCAAAGCCGTGCAGGGCATGTGGTGATAGGATAGAAACATAGAAAATACAGTAGGTGCAGGAGTAGAGGCCGTTCGGCCCTTCGAGCCTGCACCGCCATTCAATATGATCATGGCTGATCATCCAACTCAGTATCCTGTACCTGCCTTCTCTCCATACCCCCTGATCCCTTTAGCCACAAGGACCACATCTAACTCCCTCTTAAATATACCCAATGAACTGGCCTCAACTACCTTCTGTGGCAGAGAGTTCTAGAGATTCATCACTCTATGTGTGTGAAAAATGTTTTTCTCATCTCGGTCCTAAAAGATTTCCCCCTTATCCTTAAACTGTGACCCCTTGTACTGGAGGGGGCATGAAGGGGGGGGAGAGATACCTGAGATTCTCCTGCCTCTCAGCTTGCTGTGAAAGATCTCGTAGCAACATCTGAAAGAATAGCACCCCCACTATTACACTAGTCCCTCCACCGTGCCACACTTACCTAGTTCTGTCCTGCCTATTATGGAGCTGTGGGGATGGGGTCTGTGGTGAAGGTATCTCTGGATGGGAAGGCTTGAGTTCCCTTTTGTTTCCAACACCATACAAGGCATCTTCTGGTCCAGGACCACTTTGAGATGGAGCAGAGTTTAAGTCAACTCAAGTCACTTTTATTTCTATAGCACATTTAAAAAAACAACTCTCGTTGGCCAAAGTGCTTTACATTGGTGGAGGGACTAATGTTATACAACATTGGTTCATAGGTTAAGTACATACATAAACACATACATATAGCCCTCACTCAGAGGATGTCAAGAAAGGCTTGAGAGTAAAGATGAGTTTTAAGTCTCGACTTAAATGAGTCGATGGAGGGGGGCAGTTCTGATGGGAGTCCTGGCCCGCTGATGTCATGACTACCTGATGTTGACATGCACTCAATCACGGATCATTGTCCTCGATCGGGCATTGAATACAAGTCGAAGGTCAGTGGGATTTCCGCAGGAGATCGGAGTGGAAATCTCCCTCTCCCCACCTGCCCTCCGTACACTGGCTTCTCCAAAGTTAGGTTGCATTTGCTCCATGTCCTCCTAAAGGAAATAGCCCACGGGTACACAAAGTTGGCAAGTACGTGAAGAATCTTCACTGCGCTGTAAGAACACGAGTGGCCACGATGTCAAGTGTTGTCACTTAACATTATCAGACAATATGTTACCAGCAAGTACAGAGCAGGTGCCAGGCTCCCAACATAACGTGCTCTGATGGACAGGACTGATGAGTTGTTCTTTGCTTGTGTCTAATGAAGCATCTCGGGCAGATTGCTGTGGAACGGACTGACGTCCGCTCAATTAGTGAAGTAGACAAATCCTCCAGTGAGCTGGCCAGCTGACACTGAGGGCTCAGCCTGTTCTGCCAGAAGGGTCGGTGACCACTTCCGTGTGGCAATGGGAATGCCAGGCTTGAAACTGCTTTACCAATCTCATTCCCAGACTCTCCCAGTAAAGGGAGAGGCTGGGAATGAGAGATAACCTCACAACCAGAGCCAGGCCTTTCAGAGATGGTGTTGGGGATGGGCAGGGGAAACCTCAGCAAAGGTTGGGGCTTAATTACTCCAAAGCTGAAATTAAGTTTTTATTGAATGTTAACAATGCAGAAGCATAGAACATAGCACAGTACAGCAAAGGAACTGGCCCTTCGGCCCACAATGTCCGTGCTGAATATGATGCCATGTTAAATCAATAGGGAAGGTTTACGGAGATGTGGGCAGGTGCGACTAATGTAGATGGGACATCTTGGTCGGTGTGTGCAAGTTGGGCCAAAGGGCTTGTTTCCACGCTGTGTGACTTTATCACTCATCTGTCGCATGTGATCCTACTTGTCCATGTGCCCATCCAAAAGCCTCTCAAATATCACTATGGTATCTGCCTCCACCACCACCCCTGGCAGAGCCCTCCAGACACTCTCTGTGTAAAACAAATTGCCCTGCACATCTGCTTTGAACTTTGTCCCTCTCACCTTAGTTCTAGTCTTTGACATTTCCACCCTGGGAGAAAGTCTGCTCCTTTCTCTATGCCTCTCATAATGTTATTTACTTCTATCAGACCTTGCTTCAGCTTCAGATGCTCCATAGAAAACAATCTGAGCTTGTCCAACCTCTACTTAAAGCCAATACCTTAATTTCAGGGCAGCATTCTGGTAATCCTCTCCTGCACCCTATCCAATGCCTCCATATCTTTCCCGTAATTGAATGACCAAAACTGCACACAATCCACCAAATGCAGCCAAAACAATTTCCTATATAGCTGCAGCTGGGTAGAAACATAGAAAATAGGTGCAGGAGGAGGCCATTCGGCCCTTCGAGTCAGCACCACCATTCGTTGTGATCATGGCTGATTGTCCCCTATCAATAACCCGTGCCTGCCTTCTCTCCATATCCCAGGACTGCACTAGCCCCTAGAGCTCTATCTAACTCTCTCTTAAATCCATCCAGTGATTTGGCCTCCACTGCCCTCTGTGGCAGGGAATTCCACAAATTCACAACTCTCTGGGTGAAAATGTTTTTTTCTCACCTCAGCCTTAAATGATCTCCCCTTTTATTCTAAGACTGTGGCCCCTGGTTCTGGACTCGCCCAACATTGGGAACATTTTTCCTGCACCTAGCTTGTCCAGTCCTTTCATAATTTTATATGTTTCTGTAAGATCTCCCCCTCATCCTTCCAAACTCCAGTGAATACAAGCCTAGTCTTTTCAAGCTTTCCCAATGTTGTTGAAGTCTAATTGACTGGGTGCACAACAGTGATGGGCTGAATGGCCTCCTCCTGTTCTTTTCCCTTCCCTTCTCTCTTGTCCTTCCAGTGCCTTTTCATGCCTGTCTCTAATTATCTCGGTGTGATACCCAGCATGATACACATCTTTCTTATGCTGGGAAATCTATTCGCAGCGTATTACAGCCGTCAGCTGCATGTTAGTGACATCTTCATCCTTGACCTTTACTTGCTGCTCCTTTCGTTCCACCTTGATCTGGGCTTGTCTAATATGAATTCACAATTGGATGAGGCATTAAACGCCCGGGACTGGGGATAATCTATATTTATACGGTATGGTCTGAGAATTGGTGTGAGGCATGAAGAACGAGAGGGTCATTTGCCTGTTGCTGGGGTGCCATTGGATCAGTGCTGGAGTCTCATCTATTTATAATCTGCATCAATAACTGCAACGATGGCACTGAGTGCAATACATCAAACTTAGCCACCGAGACAATGCTTGATTCGAAAGTGAAATGTGAGCTTGGAATAACACTGCAGAGTCTGAGTATAACATCAAGAGGGGAATTGATAAGGTGAATGCGCAGAATCTTTTATCCAGGGTAGGGGAATCAAGAACAAGAGGACAATTTAAAGGAGTTGGACAGGCTAGATGCAGGAAGATTGTTCCCGATGTTGGGGAAGTCCAGAACAAGGCGTCACAGTTTAATGATAAGGGGGAAATCTTTTAGGACCGAGATGAGAAAAACAATTTTTTACACAGAGAGTGTTGAATCTCTGGAATTCTCTGCCACAGAAGGTAGTTGAGGCCACAGTTCATTGGCTATATTTAAGAGGGAGTTAGATGTGGCCTTTGTGACTAAAGGGATCAGGGGGTATGGAGAGAAGGCAGGGATGGGATACTGAGTTGGATGATCAGCCATGATCATATTGAATGGTGGTGCAGGCTCGAAGGGCCGAATGGCCTACTCCTGCACCTATTTTCAATGTTTCTATAGGTTTAGACGGTCTGAAGAAGGGTTTCGTCCCGAAACGTTGCCTATTTCCTTCGCTCCATAGATGTTGCTGCACCCGCTGAGTTTCTCCAGCATTTTTGTCTACCTAAGATTTGATATGAATCTGAGGTACAACATTTTCATTTATACGAGCTGCCAGAGGGGGTAGTTGAGGCTGGTATTATAACAACATTTAAAAGACAATTGGGCCGGTACGTGGATAGGAAAGGTTTAGGGGGCCATTGACCAAACACTGGAAAATGGGACTAGCTTCAATGAGGCATCTTGGTCGGCATGGACAAGTTGGGCCGAAGGGCCTGTTTCTGTGCTGTATAACCCCATGCCACCACACTGAAGGTATAAACAGGCTAAAGGAATGGCCAAAGAACAGAATGGAGAATTGGATGGGAAAATATGAAATGAATCATCTTGGCAAGAAAAGGCAGACGGTTCTTGATGAGACAAGAGACTGCAAAATGCAAAATGGTGGTATTGACAAAAACCCAGCTGTCGTGTTACATAAATCACAGAACATTAACCTGTGGTTGCTGTAAACAGTCAGGAAGACAAATGATATCACAGGCAGGTTAGATTATAAGATTAAAGAAGTCTTGCCCCAATCGCAAGGTTTTTGATATGAACACACCATGGGAACACTGTAGATTCTGGTCATTGAAGCCAGGGGGGGATACATTTGCCTCAGAGGTTGCAGCAGAGGTTCACCCATTGAAATAAAGAGCGTTGGATAATGTGGAGAGCTTGAAGAGCAAACATGCTTCCAAATTATCGAACAAAGGATGCAGGGGTTTTATTGGGATTATACTGTGGATTTAAAGTCAAAATGTCAGTGCAGCACCCCTTAGTACTGCCCCTATTTTTCACACAAGAGAGTGGTGAATCTGTGGAATTCTCTGCCACAGAAGGTAGTTGAGGCCACAGTTCATTGGCTATATTTAAGAGGGAGTTAGATGTGGCCCTTGTGGCTAAAGGGATCAGGGGGTATGGAGAGAAGGCAGGTACAGGATACTGAGTTGGATGATCAGCCATGATCATATTGAATGGCGGTGCAGGCTCGAAGGGCCGAATGGCCTCCTCCTGCACCTATTTTCTATGTTTCTATGTTTCTGACAATACAGAGCTGCTTCAGTCCTCTATGGAAGAGTAACCATATGATATAATTTGAAGGTACACAAAAAAGCTGGAGAAACTCAGCGGGTGCAGCAGCATCTATGGAGCGAAGGAAATAGGCAACGTTTCGGACCGAAACCCTTCTTCAGACTTTGATGTTGATGTTAATTTGATGTTGAATATGAAAGTTGCATATGGTGCAACACAACCATAGAAATATAATGTTTTAGAATCGGGTGATGAGCGGCCTGGAACATAAAATAGGTATATAGCTTTAAATCTCCTTTTTCCTTTTTTTCTTTTTTTTTCTTTTCTCTTTTTCATCTCTTTCTCTTTCTTCTTTCTTCTTTCGGGCTCTCTTTCTATCTCACGGATCACTTATGTCAATTTTCTTCCTTATTCCTGTTTTGTTATTAAATTTAAAAATAAGTTGTTGTATATGAAATGTAATATGTCAACAAGGATTAGGTACTGTGGTCCCACATTATTGTACTTACTTCTAACAAAAAATTAAAAAAAAAAACAAAAAAAAAAAAAAAAAAAAACATGAAAGTACGATCGTTCGATCTGAACCCAAGATCTTAAATCTAAAGAAAGAAACTGTGTTGGCAGTTGTTGACTGGGAAAGTGCAGTGAAAGGTGTATCAGTGAACAGACAGTAGCAAGCATTTGAATAAACAATGTATAATTTGAAGAAAAAATATATTCTGGTAAGACACCAGAACCCAACAGGAGAATTGAACCGTCAGACGCTGTCAAAATAAATTAAAGACGGGATTGCATCCAAGGCTGAGGTTTATAACATTGCCAGAAATAGAGATACAGAGTTGTATACCACAGAAATGGGCCATTAGGAATAGGTCTGAGATTTGGGTGGATTTTAGAACTCAGAAAAGATAGACTAATAATGCCCCTGTCCCACTTGGGAAACCTGAACGGAAACCTCTGGAGACTTTGCGCCCCACCCAAGGTTTCCGTGCGGTTCCCGGAGGTTTTTTTGTCAGTCTCCCTACCTGCTTCCACTACCTGCAACCTCCGGCATCCTCCGGCAACCACCTGCAACCTCCGGGAACCGCAAGGAAACCTTGGGTGGGGCGCAAAGTCTCCAGAGGTTTCCGCTCAGGTTTCCTAAGTGGGACACAGGGGCATTAGTAATTGACGAAGAAAGCCTAGACTGAATTTAGCGTAAGAGTAGGCTGACAAGTAATACAAAAACCGACTCTAGGCTTCGGTATGTTTGTTGAAGCTGAAGACTAGGAAGAACAAATGTGGGTCCCTCATGGGCAGAGGTGTGAGAATTTATAACTTGAAGTGACGGAAAGACAAGCGGAATAATACAATTATATTGAGACCCTCTTCGTAGAAGAAGGCAGAAAACGAACCCTGATATATGAGAAAAATTAAGGTCTAACGGGAAAGATTATCTGTAGATAATCAGAATGTGTTAAAAAATTGTGCTAGAGAAGTTGGCAAAAATAACATTGATAAATCCCAAGGAGCTACTAATCTACATCCCAGAGTTTTGAAAGAGATGGCTGAAGAGAGAGGGTTATCAACTTACAAAATTCTTGGTTTATACTCTCTAGAATTTAGGAGATTGAGAGGGGATCTTATAGAAACTTACAAAATTCTTAAGGGGTTGGACAGGCTAGATGCAGGAAGATTGTTCCCGATGTTAGGGAAGTCCAGGACAAGGGGTCACAGCTTAAGGATAAGGGGGAAATCCTTTAAAACCGAGATGAGAAGAACTTTTTTCACACAGAGTGGTGAATCTCTGGAACTCTCTGCCACAGAGGGTAGTTGAGGCCAGTTCATTGGCTATATTTAAGAGGGAGTTAGATGTGGCCCTTGTGGCTAAAGGGATCAGGGGGTATGGAGAGAAGGCAGGTACGGGATACTGAGTTGGATGATCAGCCATGATCATATTGAATGTTGGTGCAGGCTCGAAGGGCCGAAAGGCCTACTCCTGCATCTAATTTCTATGTTTCTATGTTTCTATGTTTCTCTAAATGCTGGAATAGTCCCAGGGGAGAGGAGGGCAGCTAATGTGACAACAAGTGAAGAAAGGAGGATGAGAGAAGAGAGAGAGCGCCGCAGAGCTGTTAATCTAATGTTGGCAGTGTGGGAGGTGCTGGGATCTATAATGATGGATGGAACTGACCACCTTGAAAAATAATTGTATTGACCAGAGTCAGCATGGATTAATGGAAGGAAAATTAAAGGCTCAACCAAAGGAAATTATCGACATGAGGAAAGGAAAATTATGCTTGACTAGTCAGTCCACTGCAGTTCTTCGAGAATGGGGCAAGTAGAGTAGATAAGGGGGTGCCAGTGGATGTGGTATATATATAGATTTTCAAGAGTTTTTCAACATGGCCCCACACAGGAGGTTGATTAAGAAGGACGACAAAAATGCTGGAGAAACTCAGCGGGTGCAGCAGTATCTATGGAGCGAAGGAAATAGGCAACGTTTCGGCCTGAAACCAGGCCACAGAACTGTGTGTGGGGGGGGGTTATATACTGATGGATTGAAAATTGGATGTCAGGCAACGAATGAGAATGAACAGATCTCTCAGAAGCACAAAATAAACTGTTTGGAGGAACTAAACGGGTCAGACAGCACGAGGTGGAAAATGGACGTTTGATGTTATAGGTCAGGACCCTTCAATTGGCCCTCTCTCAAGTTGACAGCCTCTAAAAGGACATACCTTTAGGGAGGAATCTCTTTAGCCAAAGGGTGGTGAATGTGTGGAAGTCATTGCCACGGACGGCTGTGGAGGCCAAGCCATTGTGTATTTTTATAGCGGAGATTAATAGATTCTTGATTAGTAAGGGTGTCAAAGATTATGGGGATAAGGCAGTTGACAGGGCAAAATAGATCAGCCATACTGACTGGCACAGCAGACACGATGGGCTGAATGGCCTAATTCTGCTCCTATGTCTTATGATCTTATGATCCAACAGCACTAGTATCATGGCTGGGATCAGACCTACCTCATCCACACTGTTCTCCTGAAGCAGCCAACCTAGTCCAAGCTCCATTACACAAAGAGATCTCCAGCATGATATAGACACTGGGGCAAAGAAATTCTTCATGTTCCTTGAGAATGCACTCACTGACTCATGGGCATCTCGGCCTGTGGCCTCTCAGAACGGAGGAGGAGGGTTGGGGGAGTCGCTCGAGGCTCGGCGGTGTGTGCTCGCGTGGGCCACGTTGCACGGTGGAAGCATGAACAACACGGTAGACAACGCACCCCAGTGCCACGCCAGAGACGGGCAAGTGCCACGCCACCACCATGCCAGCAACATGCCAGCAACACGCCACTAGCACGTTAGCATCATACCAGCAACATGCTAGCAACATGCCACCAGCACGCTAGCATCATGCCAAGAACATGCCAGCAACACACCACCAGCACGCTAGCACTATGCCAGCAACATGCCAGCAACATGCCACTAGCACGTTAGCATCATGCCAGCAACATGCCAGCAACACGCCACCAGCACGCTAGCATCATGCCAACAACACGCCACCAGCACGTTAGCATCATGCCAGCAACATGCCAGCAACACGCCACCAGCACGCTAGCATCATGCCAGCAACGTGCCAACAGCCAACAGCATGCGAGCATCATGCCAGCAACATGCCAGCAACACGCCAACAGCATGCGAGCATCATGCCAGCGACACGCCACTAGCACGTTAGCATCATGCCAGCAACATGCCAACAGCATGCGAGCATCACGCCAGCAACACGCCACCACCATGCCAACACGACTACCCCATGTATGACTGGGTCTATGTATCTCACAGAGAGGAGAGGATGCGAGCCACCCTGAAGAATTGAGCGATTTCCCGAGAAGAAGATGAAGAATCTTCCTATATTTTCCTTCCCCATCTCTTCCCTCTTGAAAGTCCCCGTGTGGCTCTCAGCCGGCTTGAAGAGCAGGCTCCCTCCAGATCACCGGCTCCGTGACGTGGAGCGTGGCCTCCTCAACACCGGCAGTCCTGGCTTCCAGAACAACAAGGCTCCCACGAACAGCCTGCGAGTTCATTACGGGTCTCGCCTTCACTGACCCAAAGCAGGAGCGGAGGGTGCCGAGAAAGTCTCCTAATTGCACCGGAACCAGCATGTACCTGGGGCCAAAGACAGTGAGTTGTTCCTTCTCCCGCCCCCCCTTGTTGCTCTGCCTCTAGGATGCTGCACTCGAGTCAGCTTTGCCTTCAGAGCGAGGGAGAGGAAAGGCGTTCAGGGGCTGGCTTCATGTCTGGGTCCAGATTGTATGAAATCCCACTGCAAATAGACAGCCGGCATGAATCTACATCTAATGAGCAATCCACAGCACAACCTGTCACCAATCGCCCAGAGGCCCCTCTGAGCTTTAATGAGATACTTTGAATTTGTCAACATAGATTCCTCTCCACCTTATAGACATTTACTGCTCTCCTCAAGGTGCCAAATCTTGCTGCGGTATGGGTACCCCACACACACTGACCCTCACTGGGGTACGGGACCCACACACACACTGACCCTCACTAGGAAAAAACATTCTGACTGTCTGACTGTCCTATGTCTAGGATATCTTTGCCTCTGATACATTTATATCTTCTATCAGGTCTTCCCTCAATCTCAGGCCTTCGGCATTCTAGAGAAAACAATCCCAGTTTATCCAACCTTTTCTTACAGCTAATACCCGCTAAGGCAGGTTAACCCTTAAGGGGTTGGACAGGCTAGATCCAGGAAGATTGTTCCCGATGTTGGGGAAGTCCAGAACTAGGGGTCACAGTTTAAGGATAAGGGGGAAGTATTTTAGGACCGAGATGAGAAAATCATTTTTCACACAGAGAGTGGGGAATCTGTGGAATTCTCTGCCACAGAAGGTAGTTGAGGCCACAGTTCATTGGCTATATTTAAGAGGGAGTTAGATGTGGCTAAAGGGATCAGGGGGTATGGAGAGAAGGCAGGGATGGGATACTGAGTTGGATGATCAGCCATGATCATAATGAATGGCGGTGCAGGTTCGAAGGGCCGAATGGCCTACTCCTGCACCTATTTTCTATGTTTCTATGTTAACCTCCTCTGCACCTTTTCCAAAGCCTCTATATCTTTCCTGTATTGGGGTGGCCAGAACCTCACAGTGTGTCCTCCACAGTGTAAAAGGTGGGAATATAAGCCAGTGTGATGGAATTGAAAGGCATTGGGTGAGAGAGATGTTGGGGTGGGGGGGGGGGGGGGGGGGGGGGGGGGGGGGGGGGGGGGGGGGTGGGGAGTGGTCCAGCCCAGTGTAAGTGAAACACAGCACAATCTGTCACTCGATATGGGTGTCAGAGACTGTCCATTGAAGGTGAATAAGGGTTCGAGGGAAGGATGATTAAATATCGATTACTGCATACTGTTAAGGGAGGCCGGTTTTATTGAAGTACCAAATCACTGCCAGCAGTGTTTTGTCACCTACAATCTGTGTAAGCCCTCCAAGCAGGGTCTGTAAATAGGATGGCAGTTCCACGCTGTCTCTGATTCCAGTGGCCTTGGTGGGTGCGTTCACCACGTAACTGCTGGCTGCCAAGGAACACACAGCTCCTCATGTTTTAGCCGGAGCGGTGGGGGGAACATGTTGGGGGTCGGGGATTACCCCTTGTGTTTAAGAAGGAACTGCAGATGCTGGAAAATCGAAGGCACACAAAATTGCTGGAGAAACTCAGCGGGTGCAGCAGCATCTATGGAGCGAAGGAAATAGGCAACGTTTCGGGCCGAAACCCTTCTTCAGGATTACCCGTTGTCCTGGGTACACTGACCATTCGCATGTTCAGGCCAGCAACCTCATGGTGGGGGAGATGCATCTGCCCCAATGTACCTGCCCCTCCCTGAGATATAGGCCCAGTATTCCCGGATAGAATGGGCCTAATGCAGGATGTGCAGGACCAACATCTCCGTATAAGGACCATGCAGCATTTGCTGGCTGGCTTTACACCTTCTGTGACTAATGGCCACACTATGTACCTTAGACACAAGGACAGCACGTTCAATTAATATAGACTCACAGTCATTCAGCTTGGAATCAAGCCCCATCTGTTACTAACACCTATGAGAGAGAGGCGAGTGTCACCAAACTTCTGAATTCTCTGGGGTGGAACCCTCTCCAAGACAGACGTGAAGCTCACCGTTTGACCTGTTTGTACAAAATGTTAAATGGTCAGCTCGACATAGACTACAAGACCTACACCAAACCCAAACCAATTAGGAGCAGACGAGGGCATTCGATCCAATTTGTGATCCCAGCTACAAAGACAGATGTGTACAGCAATTCGTTCTTCCCCCGCACAATTAAAGCATGGAATAATCTCCACCCAACTATAGTTACCCAACCAGATGCAACTAAATTTAAAGTAGCTCTTTCTTCCCAATAACCCTTTCTGGCTTAAGCCCTCCCTTCACCACCTCCAGTTTAAATTCCATTTGGAATATTTTGGAGGACCAAGAAACCAAGAAGAACCCACGGCCCAACTCATTCATGCCGACCAAAGTAAAAAGCTGGAAGAGGGGCAAGGCTGGACAGACCGTGGCAGGTAACAGGTTGACACAGGTGAAGGGGATGTTTGATGGGCAGATGGTTGAAACAAAGGCCAGAGATAAAAGCAGAAGGTGTGACAGGATTGAATAGTTGTGAATTGTGAAGCCAGAGGGAGGAATGTAAGGGAGGGGGAGGTTGAAATGGGTGGGAGTCCAGGTGAGGCCCAGGGAAGGATAGGGGTGGAGAAAGGGAGTGGGGGTATGGGGGGGTTAGCTAGAGGTTGCGGAAAATTTGAGAATTTAATGGTCAGGATTTTGGGCTGTAAGGTGCTGTTCCTCCAGTTTGCATGTGGCCTCACTTTGTATGGTCTCCACCCGAAACGTCACCTATCCATGTTCTCCAGAGATGTTGCCTGACCTGCTGAGTCACTCCAGCACTTTGTGCATTAACCAGTGTCTGCAGCTCCCTGCTTCTCCGCTAATGGACACAGTTGCTTAGAGGCTGAGTCCTGTCTCACTGTGCACTTAGCATCTGTTGTGCCAAGTCATCGACCAATTTGTGCTGGATCTAAATTGAACAGTTCGATCTCTTCACCTCCTCTGTCGAGCGCTCTCTAAGCTAAGTCAATATGTGTGCACACAAGGCTGCAACCGAGTCCCCAGTGTGCCCGGCTACGTACAGTGTGTGAATCACAGAGGGAGCTCTCCGGAAACTGATGGTTGACCTCATCACATCACACGCCGTCTCATCCGCCTGTTGTCCTCCAGGTTACCGCACAGGGACATAAAACTCGCTTGGCAGTAAATCACTGCCATCTCCAAACCTCCGACAAACATAGCACTGGGATCCTATAGAAACATATCAAATTATAAAAGGACTGGACAAGCTAGATGCAGGAAAAATGTTCCCAATGTTGGGCGAGTCCAGAACCAGGGGCCACAGTCTTAGAATAAAGGGGAGGTCATTTAAGTCTGAGGTGAGAAAAAAACCTTTTTCACCCAGAGAGTTGCGAATTGTGGAATTCCCTGCCACAGAGGGCAGTGGAGGCCAAGTCACTCGATGGATTTAAGAGAGAGTTAGATAGAGCTCTAGGGGCTAGTGGAGTCAAGGGATATGGGGAGAAGACAGGCACGGGTTATTGTTATGGAACGATCAGCCATGATCACAATGAATGGCGGTGCTGGCTCAAAGGGCCAAATGGCCTCGTCCTGCACCTATTTTCTATGTTTCTATGTTACATGGTGAAAAAGGCTCCGTACCAACGTTGCCTTCAGGCATAACCATGGTATTCATCTGGAACGGGGTGGCGATTGCTCAAATATTAGACCGGTGTTTGGTGCTGGAACATGTAGCACTTTCTATTCTGGGTACAGTGTAATGTATCTCCGTCCTGTACCATGGTGGCACATACTGCGGGTGCTGTCTGTGCGGAGTTTGCACGTTCTCTCCGTGACCACACGGGTTTTCTCCGGGTGCTCCGGTTTCCTCCCGCACTCCAAAGACGTACAGGTCTGTAGGTTAGTCAGCTTTAGTAAAAATTGTACATTGTCCCCAATGTGTGTTGGATAGTGTTAGTGTATGGGGATGGTCACTGGTCAGGGGCGATCCTATGGGCCGAAGGGCCTGTTTCCACAATGTATCTCTAAAGTCTAAAGTATGACGAGTCTTTACCTGGGTTTTGTTTTGTATGTATTGTTTTGTATGGAGGGACCTCACTGAAACTTACCCAATAGTGAAAGGCCTGGATGCAGTGGATGTGGAGAGGATGTTTCCATTAGTGTGAGAGTCTAGGACAAGAGGCCATTAGCCTTAGAATAAAAGGACGTACGTTTAGAAGGGAGACGAGGTGGAATTTCTTTAGTCAGAGGGTGGTGAATCTGTGGAATTAATTTGCGGAGCCACCGAGTATTTTTAAGCTATAAGAAGGAAGTGCAGATGCTGGTTTACACTGAAGATAAACGCAAAATGCTGGAGTAACTCAGCGGGGCAGGCAGCAACTCTGGAGAGAAGGAATAGGTGATGTTTCGGGGCGAGTCCGGGGAGATGGAAACCTCTTCTTTCTTCTTTCGTGTGGGGTGCACAGCCTAAAGTTGTTGGACAACTTGTTCTGTTTGATCTTCCGTTTGTGCACGTCGAGTCGATTGCATTAGTCGAAACAGGGCGGACCAGGTGAAGGTTGCAATCTTCCACCCCCAGGGGAGATGGAAACTAGAGGCAGAGATTGAAAGATTCTTGATGAGTACGGCTGTCAGAGGTCGTGGTGAGAAGGCAGGAGAATGGGGTTGAGAGGGATAGACAGACCAGTCATGGTGGAGCACACTAGATGGGCCAAATGGCCCAATTCTGCTGCTATAACTTATGGATTTCTGAATAATTTTTTAAATTCTGATTAATGTTTATTTGTGAAATTAAACTGAAGTTGTTTCTGGGTTGTGCAGAGCCGTGGGGCTGGAAGTACAGGGGACTTCTGCTGTATAAATCCTCTGCAGAGGGTGGCGGAGGTTAGAGCTGGGAGCTGGAGACGGCAGGAGCTCGGCATGCCTCAGCTATCACTGCAGCGGGCGGGGATGATAGAATCTAACCTTATATTTCTTGCACAGCTCGAATAATCAAAGCCAGTGATTTGCGCCTCGGAGATTGGTTTAAGATTGATTATGCAGGGTGCGCAGTTATGAGAATTGATGTTTGAGGAGGAGGGTGTAACACAGTGGAGCGTGGAGCCTGGGGAGAGGGCAGCTTGCCTGATTCATTCCTGGCTTACAACTGATTCCATTCACTGACAGCCCAGTGAATTTAACAGCAGATTGATTTAGACTTGCAACAGGAGCAGCAACACAATCATCGGGACTTGCTTAAGTATAATATAAACAGGAGCAGCTAAATGGGAAAAGCACCATTAGCCAGCGAGACGGTGCCCATAGCAACCAATAATGCCTGTCAGTGATATACACTTTGGGAATGTAGCTCGGAAGATTTAACCCTGGGAGGCGCAGAAACCCAATCAGGAGTGAACCATCGCTCAATGGGAATGCTGGCCTATTGTCACAATTGCTTCTTGCTGTCCTGCAAAGGCCCCCAGGCTTGATAAGGGTTGGAGCAAAGGCTGGTTGACCATGAGGTGCTGACGTCTGATGAGGTCTCCGGTGCTGGGTTACAGGGTCTCCCACTTCAAACCTGTCTTCACACATCACAAGAGCATTCCAAAGGCACTGCACAGCCAAGGATTTTTATTTCTCTATGACTCCTTTACATAGGAAAGGCAGAGCACATTAGACGCACGGCAGGATCCAACTAGCAGCAATGGGCTGAATGGCCACTTGTAGCTCCAACACTATGTTGTTTAAGAAGGAACTGCAGATGCTGGAAAATCGAAGGTACACAAAAGTGCTGGAGAAAGTCAGCGGGTGCAGCAGCATCTATGGAGCGAAGGAAATAGGCAACGTTTCGGGCTGAAACCCTTCTTCAGACTGATGGGGGGGGGGGGGGGGTTGTGGAGAAGAAAGGAAAAGCTGAGGGCTGAGGGATGGGAGGGGACAGCTGAGGACTGAGGAAGGGGAGGAGACAGCAAGGGCTAACAAAATTGGGAGAATACTAACACTATGTTCTGCATGGTGTCATTGGATGATTCTTCACCTGCATAGCATGCAAGAGTCATACAGTGTGGAAACAGGCCCTTCGGCCCAACTTGGCCATGCTGACCAACATGTCCCATCTACACCAGTCCCATCTGTCTGCGTTTGGCCCACATCCCTCGAAACCAATCCTATCCATGTACTCGCCCTAATGTTTTTGTGGTCATCTCGTTCTCTTTTGATGGACTATAGATCACCGTTCGATCAGAGGAAAGAAATGAATAACAGCTAAGGGGATCAGACCAGATCTTGACCAAATCTGTGTCATCCAACGTTAGAAGAACCAAAGCCAAAGCCATTCGCTGGATTGGACCTGATTATCTTGGTTGTGAAGTTATTGTTTCTGTGTCTTTTTTTCTTTTTTCTCTTTTTTGTTTTGTATGGATTTATTGACATTTGATCTGTTCAATTAATTTAATCAATCTCTGTAAAGCACTTTGGTTCAAATATTGGTTTTGTTGAAAAGTGCTATATAAATAAACATTATTATTATTATTATTATTACCCCCGGGGGGACAATAACTCCATATAGAAAGCTCTCGTAGTTGGGATTGAACCCAGGTCTCTCGTGCTGTAAGGCAGCAACTCTACTGTGTAGCCCCACAGAATGGCCTGCATTTTGCTCCCTTGAAACATCGCACAAACGTTACACCCAGCGAGGTACCATTTAGAGTGCAGTCTCTGCAGGGATGAATGAGAGACTAATTATGCACAGCAAGCTTCTGGTTAGTGAATGCCACATGACTTATTCCTTATTCATGATGGTTAATGAGCATATGTCGACCAGGACATGGGCAGATTGCCTCTGGATTTCTCAGGGTCTTTTACATCCAGAGATAGAAGGAACTCTGAGAGCACATCCTCATCAGGCCAGCACGTCCACCTACATTTTATGCTCAATGTTCTGCACCGGGAATTGAGTTCATGACTTTTGAAATCAGAATGAGGAATGTCACCCATTGAAACAAACTGCCCGAATGAGGACTGATAGACAATGTAGATGAAACTCCGTATCTCCTCCCACCCCATCCCCCTCCTACATTCCTTCCTCAGTCTTCACCAAAGATCCTATAGCGGAGCAAGATAGACCACTCATTCTCAATGCAATGGGCTGACGTGTAGTACGCAACGGAGCGGAACGTGGGACTTTTTGTTCATCCATTTCAGTAACCCGACCCGACCCGACCCGACCCGACTCGCAGTGTAACCAACGTTGCGGGGGAACAGTTTGTGTTCATAAATTAAAATTCTGAAAATGAGGAGAAGATTTTTCCCAAATAACTTTTATTTTTACCAGGATGTTTCCGTAACCGGCTTCCGTCTCCGCACTAGTATCTTTGCTCCGCTACGGGATCTTTGGTGCGGAGACGGAAGCCGGTCACGGAAATGGGGCCGAAAATTCCCCATGAATCTGCCCATGACCGCACTACGTCTTTTTCGTCGAGTGATCCGTCTTGCTCGCTGGAGGATCTTTGGTCTTCACCATTCGCAAGTCTTCAAACCGTCTGTCTCACACCTCCTGCTTTTATCTCTGGCCTTTGTTCCAACAATCTTGCCTATCAAAAAAAAAACCCTTTGGCTTTTGTTCACCAATTGCCGGACACAGTTTATCCTGCCCAAGGATCATAGGGTGGAGCGCTCCACTCTATGATCTTCGATCCTGGCTCTTCTCTCTTCAAGCTTTCCTTCCCCCCTCCCCACCATTCCACTTCGCAATCAGGTAGACATGGAAGTGTCGCCACCCTATAGGGTCAGGATCTTCACCACAATGAAGAGAAATCTGAAACAATCCAGAGACAATGAAGGACAGGATGACAGACGGAAACGTAAGGTCATAAGTGATAGGAGTAGAATTAGGCCATTCGGCCCATCAAGGTTACTCCACCATTCAATCATAGCTGACCTATCTCTCCCTCCTAACCACATTTTCCTGCCGTCTCCTCATAAACCTCTGACACCTGTATTAATCAAGAATCTATCTATCTCTTCCTTAAAAATATCCACCGACTTGGCCTCCACACCCTCCCTTGGCAAAGAATTCCACAGATTCACCACCCTCTAACTAAAGACATTTATTCTCATCTCCTCCCTAAAAAGAACATCCTTTAATTCTGAGGCCATGACCTCCAGCCCTAGACTCTCCCACTAGTGGAAACATCCTCTCCACATCCGCTCTATCCAAGCCTTTCACTATTCTGTACGTTTCCCCTCCCCCTCATTCTTCTAAACTCCAGAGAGTACAGGCCCAGTGCCGACAAACGCTCATCATAGGTTTACCTACTCATTCCTGGGATCATTCTTGTAAACCTCCTCTGGACCCAGATGCAACACATCCTTCCTCAGATACGGTGCCCAAAATTGCCGACAATGTTCCAAATGCGGCCTTACCAACGCCGTATAGAGCCTCAGCATTACATCCCTGTTTTTGCATGCAAGCACTCTTGAAATAAATGCTAGCATTGAGTTTGCTTTCTTCACTACTGATCCGATACCGAAACATGGAGGGTTCCAGAGAGGTAAGGACACAGAAAGACTGAACGAGAAACATGCACAGACACAAAGAGAGACAGATGAGGTAGGAAATGATTATGGGAAATGTATCAGCGAATGGGTTTAGGTGCAACATTATTGGGGCAGAATATTTTTTGTGCAGAATTAGTCCACTTGATGCACGGGATTGTTATTCACGCATTTTAATAGTCGATTGAACGAAATTTAAAAAAAGGTTTAAACAAGGAATTAGGGATCAAATCGCATGAAATGAGATTTGGATCTTAAGATTTAAAATTTAACGGAATTAGGTTTTAGTCAGCATGGGTGAGTTAATTGGTAAACGGACCGGCAGAACTGTGCTTTCTCAGGGGTGAAGATGAGGTTCTGATCTTATGCTTTAACCAGCGATGGAGTGAGCAGATTCATAATCATCGTAGTAATTTTATTAGCCTAGTATGTTTTGCAGCATACAAGGAATTTGATTTGCCATACAGCCATACCAAAAATAGCACCAAGATACACTACATAAAATTTAACATAAACATCCACCACAGCAGCTCCCCTACATTCCCCACTGTGACGGAGGGCAATAAAGTTCTCACAGAGAGTGGTGAGTCTGTGGAATTCTCTGCCTCAGAGGGCGGTGGAGGCCGGTTCTCTGGATGCTTTCAAGAGAGAGCTAGATAGGGCTGTTAAAAATAGTGGAGTCAGGGGATATGGGGAGAAGGCAGGAACGGGGCACTGATTGGGGATGATCACATTGAATGACGGTGCTGGCTCGAAGGGCTGAATGGCCTACTCCTGCACCTATTGTCTATTGTCTATGGTCTATTACTGTGGGTACGGGATCATATGTGGGTGAGATTGGGTACAGACAGAAAATGTCTTTCCCTGTAAAGCAGGGCACCAGAAGAGCTTCAACAGCGATCAGGAAGTTTCACCTCACTGGTAAAGATGTTCATTGCAAATGTATTTCATTTAATGGATTCTGCTTACGTCTCCAGATCGATAGCTCAGGCCTCTAGATACCAGTCCCGGTAAATCAAGCATCGTGCTGCTGTGTCCCCAAGGAGATAGAGATAGAGTGAAATACTCACAGTTACACAGGTAAACACTTCTGAAACATGGCATGGGATTCACAGCCAGGAAACATAGAAACATAGAACATAGAAATTAGGTGCAGGAGTAGGCCATTCGGCCCTTCGAGCCTGCACCGCCATTCAATATGATCATGGCTGATCAACCAACTCAGTATCCCGTACCTGCCTTCTCTCCATACCCCCTGACCCCCTTGGCCACAAGGGCCACATCTAACTCCCTCTTAAATATAGCCAATGAACTGGCCTCAACTACCCTCTGTGGCAGAGAGTTCCAGAGATTCACCACTCTCTGTGTGAAAAAAGTTCTCCTCATCTCGGTTTTAAAGGATTTCCCCCTTATCCTTAAGCTGCGACCCCTTGTCCTGGACTTCCCCAACATCGGGAACAATCTTCCTGCATCTAGCCTGTCCAACCCCTTAAGAATTTAGTAAGTTTCTATAAGATCCCCTCTCAATCTCCTAAATTCTAGAGAGTGTAAACCAAGTCTATCCAGTCTTTCTTCATAAGACAATCCTGACAACAGGCTGCTCGCTCCATTTAAGACAGTGCTAGAGTAACACAGCGGGTCAGGCAGCATCTCTGGAGAGAAGGAATTGATGACATTTTGGGTCGTGACCTTACTTCTGTCTGAAGTGTGTACCTGCCTCTAACATTTTATCTGGCAGCTTGATCCACGTACATACTATCCTCTGTGTGAAAACGCTGCCCCTAGCGACACTTTTAAATCTTTCTCACCGTTTGTTTTCCTTTCGCCTCTACCCTTTGTTGCTCTGTTTTGAAACTGTTCAAGTGGACACTTCCTCGTAACTCTACACGCTCCATTCGTCGTAAAATGCCCCCTGACTTACTCAAGGACTTTTACAAACCCAGATACATGACGTCTACCACACCACCCTGGTCAACCCTCACTGTTGCATCTTCACAAAATCGCAATCACACAATCACAATAATACTTTGGTACACAAAAAAGCTGGAGAAACTCAGCGGGTGCAGCAGCATCTATGGAGCGAAGGAAATAGGCAACGTTTCGGCTGAGTTTCTCCAGCTTTTTTGTCTACCTTCGATTTTCCAGCATCTGCAGTTCCTTCTTAAACACAATAATACTTTATTAGTCAAGTATGTTTTGCAACATACGAGGGATTTAATTTGCCAAGTCGGTCTTACAAATAATAAGCAACGGAACACACAAGATACATTTTAACATAAACATCCACCACAGTTACCCCTCCACATTCCTCACTGTGATGGAAGGCGCAAAAAATAAAATCAACGCAGTTTTGTCAAGTTTTATCTTTCATTTTGAAACCACTGCAACTAACTGTTCGAAGGTACACAAAAAGATACATCTGCAGTTCCTTGTTGAACAACTAACTGTTCGATATGCTTTTGGCTTTTAAAGGTTTACCTATTACATCTTCATACTACATTTTACAATTTTTGGAACAAAACTTTCACCGTCAACAGCTTCGGAGGAAATATTTCAGGAAAGCTTATTCGGATTGCTAAAATATTTATATTCTCGAGTTAAATTTTTGAGCACAGATTCGATGGATCATGGGCTGACAGAATCGCTGATAAATTATTAATCAATATTTTTTGTTTTCCGTTTGCTCCAGTTCATTTATAGCTTCGAAAATCAAATCAAATATTCAGTAAACAGCATTTATTTTTTATCTTGATGACACTTAAGAACTGAGAGAGATAAGAAAGAAATCTCTAGGCAATCTCTTGAAGCTTATCTCCCCTGTCCCTGCTGAAACTCAAGCCTTTAATCTCATAATTCTTCCATCAACACAAATTACTGCGGCACACCAACTTCTCAATTAATGGCCTTATATTTAAGACCTAACAATACACATTCCTGCGCAAGAAGGAACTGCAGATGCTGGTTTACACCGAAGATAGACACGAAATGCTGGAGTAACTCAGCGGGTCAGGCAGCATCTCTGGAGAAAAGGAATAGGCGACGATTCGGGTTGAGGCCCTTCATCCTAAAAGGGTGAAAATCCTTTCCGTCCCCTAGACTCTCTTGTCAAATGGATGGCGCACAGTGGCACAGGTGATGTTTCACGGCGCCAGAGACCCGAGGTCAAACCTGGCCTCAGGTGCTGTCCGTGTGGAGTTTGCATGTTCTCCCTGTGACTGCGTGAGTTTCCTCTGGGCGTGTCGCTTTCCTCCCACCTCCCAGGAGGTTGGCTGGTTGGCCTCCGTAAAATTTCCCTCGTTGTGTCGAGAGTGAAGGCAAACGTTGGTGACTAATGTGAACAGGTGATCGACGGTTGGCATGGACCCATGGGGCCGAAGGGCCTGTTTCCTTGTTGTATCTTTCAATCAATCCATCCCTCTAGCACACCTTCTCCCATCGCCATACAACTCGATAACGTTCCCAATACTACACTCTTACTGCATCCTAGCTCCCCCCTTAATGTCCACCTTACTCTGACTTTCCCAAGAAAGCTAGTGCTCTAATTACATCCTCTCCCTTCAAAGCCCATCTGCCCAGTCAACTCTAGCACAAAGGACAAAGGACATTTATTGTCACGTACACCCATTGGTGTACAACTCCTTCAGCAGTTGTACAGAGCCCTAGTGAGGCCACACCTGGAGTATTGTGTGCAGTTTTGTTCCCCTAATTTGAGGGAGGACATTCTTGCTATTGAGGGAGTGCAGCGTGGGTTTACAAGGTTAATTCCCGGGATGGCGGGACTGTCATATGCTGAGAGAATGGAGCAGCTGGGCTTGTACACTCTGGAGTTTAGAAGGATGAGAGGGCATCTCATTGAAACATATAAGATTGTTAAGGGTTTGGACACACTGGAGACAGGAAACATGTTCCCGGTTTTGGGGGAGTCCAGAACCAGGGGCCATACAGTTTAAGAATAAGGAGTAAGCCATTTAGAACGGAGACGAGGAGCCACTTTTTCTCACAGAGAGTGGTGAGTCTGTGGAATTCTCTGCCTCACAGGGCGGTGGAGGCAGGTTCTCTGGATGCTTTCAAGAGAGAGCTAGTTAGTGCTCTTAAAAATAGCGGAGTGAGGGGATATGGGGAGAAGGCAGGAACGGGGTACTGATTGGGGATGATCAGCCATGATCACTGAAGTGGGCGCATGTGCGCATGTGCGGAGCTCTTCTAGTGTGTGCGCATGCGCAGGACATTTCTAGTG
>NC_073407.1:21833256-21928256 GCF_028641065.1 Leucoraja erinaceus
GTTCACCAAGACACATCCCTCAGGAAGTAGTGTTTGCAAACCAGTTTATTTATTCTGGCACAGCCGTTACTCTCAGTCTGTGTCTTTCCCAATCAGTAAAGCCATCAATTTCCATTCATCCAAAAACTATTTCCTACATCACAACTCTCACCCACAGAATAAAAGGGCGTACCTTTGGAAAGGAGATGAGGAGGAATTTCTTTAGTCAGAGGGTGGTGAATCTGTGGAATTCATTGCCACGGAAGGCAGTGGAGGCCAAGTCAGTGGATATTTTTAAGGTGGAGGATGACAGATTCTTGGTCAGTAAGGGTGTCAGGGGTTATGGGGAGAAGGCAGGAGAATGAGGTTGAGAGGGGAAGATAGATCAGCCATGATTGAATGAACTTATGAGCTTACGAACTTATGTTCTCACTTAACTAAGCAAACTCCCAGTCGACCAATACTTCAGTTGTAAAATTCCCATCAAATCCCTTCATTGCTCAGTCCCAACCAGCAAAGAGTAGGAGTAAACGGGTCCTTTTCACAATGGCAGGCAGTGACTAGTGGGGTACCGCAAGGCTCAGTGCTGGGACCCCAGCTATTTACAATATATATTAATGATTTGGACGAGGGAATTGAATGCAACATCTCCAAGTTTGCGGATGACACGAAGCTGGGGGCAGTGTTAGCTGTGAGGAGGATGCTAGGAGGCTGCAAGGTGACTTGGATAGGCTGGGTGAGTGTACAAATGCATGGCAGATGCAGTATAATGTGGATAAATATGAGGTTATCCACTTTGGTGCAAAAACAGGAAAGTCGACTATTATCTGAATATTGGCCGATTAGGAAAAGGGGAGATGCAACGAGACCTGAGTGTCATGGTACACCAGTCATTGAAAGTAGGCATGCGGGTGCAGCAGGCAGTGAAGAAAGCGAATGGTATGTTAGCATTTATAGCAAAATGATTTGAGTATAGGAGCAGGGAGGTTCTACTGCAGTTGTACAGGGTCTTGGTGAGACCACACCTGGAGTATTGCGTACAGTTTTGGTCTCCTAATCTGAGGAAATACATTCTTGCCATAGAGGGAGTACAGAGAAGGTCCACCAGACTGATTCCTGGGATGTCAGGACTTTCATACGAAGAAAGACTGGATAGACTCAGTTTGTACGCGCTAGAATTTAGAAGATTGAGGGGGGGATCTTATAGAAACTTACAAAATTCTTAAGGGGTTGGACAGGCTGGATGCAGGAAGATTGTTCACGATGTTGGGGAAGTCCAGGACAAGGGGTCACAGTTTAAGGATAAGGGGGAAATCTTTTAGGATCGACGTGAGAAAAACATTTTTCACAGAGAGAGTGGTGAATCTCTGGAATTCTCTGTCACAGAAGGTAGTTGAGGCCACAGTTCATTGGCTATATGTAAGAGGGAGTTAGATGTGGCCCTTGTGGCTAAAGGGATCAGGGGGTATGGAGAGAAGGCAGGTACAGGATACTGAGTTGGATGATCAGCCATGATCATATTGAATGGCGGTGCAGGCTCGAAGGGCCGAATGGCCTACTCCTGCACCTATTTTCTATGTTTCTATGTTTGTATAACAGGCTCTATCTATACTTCATGGATAAGGTGTCTGATGATCAGTGCACTACAGACAAATATATGGTGGACACAAAATGCTGGTGTAACTCTGCGGGACAGGCAGCATCTAACATGGACATTGAATAAATCTTACAACGTGCAGTGCTGGGAAGTCCTGCTACACAAACACAATTCCTGGCAGTTGGTCCAGCGAATGTAGCGGCATCTGGGAAATAGGTAAGAGGCAAGAGCTGCTGCCAAGGCAAGTCAGTGAAGTACTTGGAAAAAAAAACAAGGGGCGAGTTTTGAAGAGGCCAAGGAATGACAGGGTTCGCTACTGTGCCAGGACTCCCAACCTCCTGTGAAGTGGTAGCATACCACAGGTACCCAGTCAACCCGCAGAGATCCATACTAACGCCAACAAATCACACACATTCATTGCCAAGCAAACTGGTAGAAACAGGGAAACATAGAAATCAGGAGCAGGAGGAGGCCATTTGGCCCTTCAAGCCCGGCCTACCATTCGATATGATCACGGCTGATCATCCAAATGCACCAACCTACCTGTTCCTGCCTATTCAAGAAGGAACTGCAGATGCTGGAAAATCGAAGGTAGACAAAAGTGCTGGAGAAACTCAGCGGGTGCGGCAGCATCTATGGAGCGAAGGAAATAGGTAACGTTTCGGGCCGAAACCCTTTCGGGTTTCGGCCCGAAACGTTGCCTATTTCCTGAAATGGTTCCTATTCGGCCCGAAACGTTGCCCATTTCCTTCGCTCCATAGATGCTGCCGCACCCGCTGAGTTGTTCCTGCTTATTCCTCGATCTCCTTTTTTCAGGGGAATTACGTCAAACTCCTTGAAGGTATTCAATGTTTTAGCCTTGTATGCCTTTTGTGGTAGGGAATTCCACAGGTTCACCACTCTGGATGGGAGAATTTCTCCTCATCCGAGTCCTAAGTAACCTCCCTGTATCCATCCCTAGGCTGTGACTGCTGGGTTCTGAACTTCCCTACAAGTGGAAGCGATTTTCCTGAATCCGAGTCTATTCAGTACGTCAGGGTTTTATAAGTTTCAATTAGGTCCCTTCTCATTCTTTTAAAGTCGAGTGAAATATCTGCCCTATCATTCAAATCACTCTTTCTGACTTCATACTTTAGAGATATAGCGCAGAAACAGGCCCTTCGGCCCACCGAGTCTGCACCGACCAGCGATCTTTTACACTAACACTATCCTACACACTAGGGACTTATTACAGTTTTACCTAAGCTAATTAACCAACAAACCTGTACGTATTTGGAGTGTGGGAGGAAACCAGGGCCCCTGAAGAAAACCCATGCGGTCACATGCGGGAAGAATGTATAAAACTCCTTACAGACAGCACCAGCAGCCAGGATCGAACCCGGGTCTCTAGCGCTGTAAAGCAGCAACTCTATTGCTGCACCACCGCACCGCCCTTCAACTCTTTGAGGCATCGGTCTGGTGAACCTTTGCTGAACCCGCTCTATAGTAAGGTCCATCCGAACATCACAGCACATAAATACTCAGTGTCACACACAATGAAGCATCCCAAAACACCAGCGTGGTTCCCACATCGAAGGGCCGAATGGCCTACTCCTGCACCTAATTTCTATGTTTCTATGTTTCTATGCTTCAGCCGTCACCCACAACGATCCCTCTTTGCACAGATTCAACCCAGGGCAACATGGTAGGATCTTTTTTGAACGGGAAGTCGAGGACCACAAACTGGAGAAGAGGGTTAAATTGTAAAAGTTTCAAACAGGGAACGAGATGCAATCGATGAAAGAGCGAGTCGGGACTCGAGGAACCCCTACTTGTGTTTGAAGTCTTGTAATTTCTTTCAATGGGTTCAAGTAGCAATGGCTACAATTATTGATGCAGGGACAGAGCGGTAACAGTGCAGGCGGGATCTGAAGTGGAGAAAATAACAGAAGAAAGTCGGAGAGGACGACTTGCGAACAAGTGTAAAAGCGAGAGAAACCAGCAAGGCTGACAGAGAGTGGAGACAAGGCGATGAATTAAATTTATATATTCTGCCATGGCAGTGAGACCTGATCAATAGGACATCCTTCTCCTCCAAGGAATGGCTAAATGACTTCATTGTAACTGGCACTTTATGCAATTCAAACCCAATTACAAATCTCCATCTCAAACACAGCTTAGAAACCAGAAGTCTTCCACAGAATGGGGACAACATATAAACGGGATGTTCACATCTAATTCTATATCAAAAGTTAATGTACCTTATTATAAAGTTCCTCTTCAGTGACTGCACTGCATCTTAAACTTGAGTCAAACTTGAGAACAGAACTCAGACATCAATTGTCTAAGAAAGAACTGCAGATGCTGGTTTAAATCGAAGGTTGGCACAAAATGCTGGAGTAACTCAGCGGGTCAGGCAGCTGGAGGAATAGGTGGCGTTTAGGGTCGAGTCCTCCTCTTCAGATGTACATTGAGCCAAAGCACTGCCTCAGAGTCCTGCTGTATGTACACTGAAGGGCCTGTCCCACTTGGGAGTTATTTGCGTGTCACGCAGGTGGCGGGCGAAGATTTTGTGAATCCCAAAATCCTGGGACGCCGCGCGCGACCGTGCGTCTCTGCCTACACCACCACACACCATGCGCGCGTAATGCACGCCATGCGCACGTTGTACCTCATGACCCGTAAATGATGACGCCCGCGTGGGACAGGCCCTTGAGTCAACTTCGCCAGCACCAGAAACATGCCGATTCTTTGTGTAAAAGTCATGTGCTAAAACATAACATGTCACTGTACCTTGCCCACCGTGACAATTACATATCTTGGAATCACTGATACAACAAGCTTAAGCAGCATCCAACAAATGTCAGTGTGTGTGGGTCGCGTGTGCAAGTGAGGACAGGGGCGCCAACATTCTTCTGTTCACTGGGACGTCAGGAAAGCTTTTTGAACTTGGTGGAGGGTTCAGTACAAACGTGCTGTGGTCAAGGTGGACATTGGGGATGTGAAAGGGATAACAAGCCCGAATCTCTCCCAAAGTCGATCGCAAGCTCGTGAACAGTCTGCTATAAGATCAGGAAGAGGAGCTTGAAATAATCAGCTGGTCAGACAGCATCTGTGGGAACCAAAACACAGCTCATGTTTCAGGCCTGAGCTCCTTTGTCAAAACCATCTGGTTCACCCTGAAGGTCCTGGGAGCAAAAGACGGGACATTGTCGCAGCGGCTGAGTTGCTGCCTCACAGCGCCAGGGACCCAGGCTCCATCCCACCATATCTCTCAAGTCTGAGGTGAAAATGGAGCTGGTGACTCGGAAACGGAGATTGTGACTCGGACAGATGGCGTTGACTTTGACCTCCCCACAGATTGGTTGGTATATTTGCAAAACTTAACTTCAAGCAAGCAAGCAATGCGACACATCCAAGGCAGTGCTTGGTTGAGAGGAAACACGGTTTAGTGCTCAATGTCTACAGCTTATGCAGGGATCTACTGTGCGTTCGATGACACTAGAGACTGCAGACGTTGGAATCTGGAGCAAAACACAATAAGAGCTGAAGGAACAGCAGGTTAGACAGGATCTGTGGAGGGCATGGACCTGACTGGCAGTCTGAGGAAGGGTCCCAAGCCCAAATGTCACCTGTCCATTCCCTCCACAGATGCCGCCTGACCCACTGAATGCTGTGTTTTTTGTTGCGTTGCATGATGTCACAGGTCAGTGCTTAAAGGAAAAACATGAAGGAGATGTTCGTGGTGGAATGATGTGGGAAATCTCAAGGTATGGCTGCCAACATCTTCTCCTCTCTCCGATGAGAATTCTGCAACATCCTCTCTTGCTGCTCCCCCTATGTGATGATTCTGCAGTTCCGTGATCCTCATCCCCTTTGATGACTCAGTTTTCACGCCTTACACCTCCTTATCTCTATGTCTCTCTCTCTCTCCCTGACTCTCAGTCTGAAGAAGGGTCTCGACCCGAAAGGTCACCCATTCCTTCTATCCAGAGGTACTGCCTGAGTTACTCCAGCATTGTGTGTCTATCTTCGGTGTAAACCAGCATCTGCAGTTCCTTCCTATGCACAAGTATTCGCCAATACGATCGGGCAGGTGTGCGTGATTGAGTGAGTGAGCGTGAGAGAGATTGTGAGCAGGTGTGCGCGCGCACACATGGGAATAGGATGCAGAGCCAATGTTGTGCACAAACAACATCAGCTTGCATTTACATAGCGCCTCAAGCACAGCAGAAATGTCACCTGGTGATTTTACTGGAAGATTTAAAAAACAAAATGGACAAATCAGTCACATGAGCGAGATGACCCTTGGTCTTGGTCAAAGCTGCATCTTAACGGAGCAAAGAGAGTTAACGAGAGGACGTATTTTTGCAGAGTTCAGGACGGTGATGGCCGAAGATACAAACTGAGGTTTGGTAAAGGTCAAGACATATAGAACCATAGAAAATAGGTGCAGGAGTTGGCCATTCGGCCCTTCGAGCCAGCACCGCCATCCAATATGACCATGGCTGATCATCCGAAACCAGTACCACGTTCCTGCTTCCTCCCCATATCCCTTGATTCTGTTAGTCCTAACAGCTATATCTAACTCTTGCTTGAAAACATCCAGTGAATTGGCCTCCGCTGCCTTCTGTGGCAGAATTCCACAGATTCACAACTCTCTGGGTGAAAAGGTTCTTCCTCATCTCTGTCCTAAATGGCCTACACCCTTATTCTTAAGAGTTGGAGAATTCCTGGCACGTTGCAGGATGCAAAAATAAGGAAGAAAGTTTGGAAAGCCTGGCTTTGCACAACAGGGAAGGAGTGCAAGTCAGCCTTACATTGATGTGTGGAGAATGACACAGGGCACCTGCAGCAAGTTTGAAAATGAGTGAAAGTGGAAACAGAGGTTGTGGACAATATTTTCTGAGCCAGACATTTGCCAGATAGAAAGATGGGGAATGATGGCCTCATAAACTAGAGGACTTGGCTTTAATGGGAGAGGGGCAAAGCTTACAGATGTGCAGAGCAATCCTCTTTTTTTAGTTTACACACTGGGAGTTGTGGGTGTGGGGAAGACGCGATCAGGGGTGGTGGTGGAGGCAGATATGGCAGTGGCATTTGACAGGGGTTTGGCTATGCAGGGAATGGAGGTATGTGTATCTTGTGCAAGCAGAGGAGATGAGTGCGACTTGGCCTCGTATTCAGTATGGACATTGCGGGCCAAAGTGCCTATTCTGATGCTGTACTCTTCTAAGTTGTACAATGATGGCTTTGGTCCTCTGGATTCTGTTCCTGCAATGCTGGATGTCAGATAAACGAGCTGAGAAACTGGTCAACGTAGGTGGCGGGCGGGGAGGAAAGGCCGGATGTCTTCACATCAGCATGCATATGGGAACAGACCCTATGAATTCAGGCTGCCCAGTGGTGGAGGTGTCGGAGGTAATGGTGGTGCCATGATACGAGAACCCTTGCTCTCATTACCACAGATAAAAGAACTGAGCGTTCAGCCGGACAACCATGAAGAACAATGGAGGAGGGTGGCCTGGTCAGAGGTCAAAGAGACAGAGGTCACGAGGTCATGGTCAGAGGCCAAGGAGAGGTCAGCAAGTGCAAGAATACCTTTGACACAATTGCACCGGATGTGATTTGTACAATGGTGGGGTTTGTCGGGGGTGGGGGGCTGAAAGGATTGAATCATTGGAGAAATGAAAAGCTATAGAAAGATAGTCAAGACAAGTCACTTTTATTTCTATGGCACATTTAAAAAACAATTCTCGTTGATCAAAGTGCTTTACATTAGTGGGGGTACTAACGTTATTCATAGATTAAGTACATACATAAATACATACATAGAACAGGATGGTGCAGAACTAGAACATGCTAGTCCTTAAAGAAGTTTACAAAGAATTCAAGATGGGTGCCTGGTCACAATTAATGCATGGAAATGTGATATTTTCCACCATGAGGTTAGAGCATTGGTACAGCAAATGTTTGTGAGATTAATGAAGAAAGAAGGAACTGCAGGTATAACTCAGCGGGACAGGCTGCATCTCTCGACCCAAAACATCACCTCTTCCTTCTCTCCAGAGATGCTGCCAGTCCCGCTGCATTACACCAGTATTTTGTGTCTACCTTTGGTGTAAATTAGCTTCTGCAGTTCCTTGCTACACAAGGTCAGACGGCATCTCTGGAGAACATGGCTAGGTGACGTTTTGAATCAGGACCATTCCTTGTTATATCGATGACTGGGTTTAGATGTTGTGTCTAATGAGGTGGTGCTAAATAGAATAGGCATGAACTCCTTGCAGTTTCAAAGGAGAGGAGATAGATACTGTAGATGCTGACAGGTTGACCTCAGGAATGAAAGTAAAGAGTGTGCAGGAAGGAACTGCAGATGTTGGTTTAAATCGAAGATAGATACAAAATGCTGGAGTAACTCAGCGGGACAGGCAGCATCTCTGGGGAGAAGGAACGGATAACATCTCAGGTCGAGACCCTTCTTCAGACTGATGGAGAAGAAGGGTCTCCACCCGAAGCATCACCCATGAAAGTAAATAAGTCGGAGTCAAAAGAAAAGGAATGAGGTTTTTGAGGAGGAGAATCTCTTTCCCGTGAGAAGTTTGTGAATCTTTGGAATTTTCTGGTCCCAGTGAATTGGGAGTATTTTGAGTAATCTGGGGCTGTGGACAATAGATTGGAGATGCTAAGGGATTGAGGGCAAAGGGGACTCTGACACCAAGGAGATTGAAAAGACTAGGCTTGTATTCACTGGAGTTTAGAAGGATGAGGGGGCATCTTATAGAAACATATAAAATTATAAAAGGATTGGACAAGCTAGATGCAGGAAAAATGTTCCCAATGTTGGGCGAATCCAGAACCAGGGGCCACAGTCTTAGAATAAAGGGGAGGTCATTTAAGACTGAGGTGAGAAAGAACTTTTTCACCCAGAGAGTTGTGAATTTATGGAATTCCCTGACACAGAGGCCAGTAGAGGCCAAGTCACCGGATGGATTTAAGAGAGAGTTAGGTAGAGCTCTAGGGGCTAGTGGAGTCAAGGGATAATGGGAGAAGGCAGGTACGGGTTATTGATAGGGGACGATCAGCCATGATCATAATGAATGGCGGTGCTGGCTCGAAGGGACGAATGGCCTCCTCCTGCACCTATTTTCTATGTTTCTATGTTTCCAAGGAGAACGTTGTGTGCTCGGGTTCAGAGGCTGGGCAGTCTCAACAGCAGATGGATTGAGGCATGGTGCAGCCTGGTGTTATAATGGAAGCTGAAGCAGGTAGCCATAACAATGATGACCAAGTAGTAAGGCAGGTTTAACTCAGGATAAAGTAGAATAAATACAAAGGTATCAAATAATCTAAGATAGACACAGGAGAAATCCACAGTTTATGGGGCAGGACAAGGGGCCTTCCAAGAGAATTCCCAACCAATACCATGCAGACACAAACAGCAGCCTGGAGTGGATAGTCTCACGCGCATAGGAAGGAACACCAGAAGATAGACACAAAGTGCCGGAGTAACTCAGCCGGTCAGGCAGCACCTCTGAACAAAAAGGATGAGTGACTTTTCTTCAGCCACTTCTGACTTCTTTAGAGAATGAAGAAGGGTTCTGACCTGAAACATCACCTACTCCTTTTCTCCAGGGATGCTGCCTGACCCGCTGAGTTACTCCGGCACTTTGTGTCTATCTTGTGGATAGTCCCGCCCATTTGGACAACAGAATCGAGGCATCGCAAGCAGACAGTTTGACCAAACTGAGCAATGATCGGGATTTCACTTTCCTGTTGCAACGTTACGCCCCATCTGACTTAGAACTGCAAATTGTTGGTCAAATCCCAGCCGCGCATTTGTTCCCTCCATCCCGTAGGAATGTTTATGCCAGAGGGTTGCAGCGTTGGTTCCCACTGGAATACCATTGCTAGAAAACATGAAACGATTGCCTTGCTAATTTTTTGCTCAGATATTATATCCAGCTCCTTAACTCCTTGAGGCTGGTGACAGCAAGTTGGTTGAGAGACAGCACCGGGATGAGAAATAAGGAGGCGTTTTGGATGGGACCTGGGGAGAGAACAGCAGGGGTCTGTGTGTTGTGTTGCAAGATGTGAAGGCATTCTCAGGAGGGTTTCTGTCCATGAACCTTGAGCAGCTATCTGGCTCCGATACCCAGAGGTGAACCACACCACCATTCCCCTCATTTGGAGAAGGTCTGGTCAGGAATTTTAAGCTGGGTCCATTCTAATAGCAAGTTCAGGAGTTGACCAGGCACAGCTACACCGCCCAGCCCACTGGTAGCTCTGGGATACAGACAATCAGGTTACATTCTTCCTTTCTAATTAGCCGTGACTGGTTTCTTTCTGGTTAGTGGAAAGTCTTGGAATCCAGGCCCTGGTCCATGACATCTGCAAAGTCTCCAGCTGTAAATCCTAGCGTCAGGATATTAACCCCTTCACTCCCGCCCCACCCACATTTAACCCCTGCCACCCACTATTAACCCCTTCACTCCTGCGCCACACGTATTTAACCCCTTCATTCCTACCCCACCCACATTTAACCCCTGCACCCCTGCCACCCGCTATTAACCCCTTCACACCTGCCATCAACCCGTTCATCCCCAGTGCATAGTTAACCCCTTCATTCCCACCGCATGAATTTGACCTCTATATTCTCACAGCCCACACTTAATTCTTCCATTGCCATGAATGCAATTTAACTCCTTCACATTCACTGCTCAGGGTTAACCATGTTTCCCCCTCACTGCTAGTACACATTCACTTCACTCCCCCACAAGCAGCTCAAGCCTTTCACTCCCATTGTCCACATTTAGCTCTGATGTTCCAACCATCTTGGCTCGTATCGTTCACTCCTGTCATTTGCAGTTTAATGTGTAAGAAGGAACTGCAGGTGCAGGTTTAAACCTGAAGATAGACACAAAAACTTGAAGAAGGGTCTTGACCCAAAACGTCACACATTCCTTCTCTCCAGAGATGAACCGCTGAGTTACTCCAGTTTTTTTTGTGTCTATTTGCAGTGTAATCCCTTCAATCGTGCCCACGGCCACAAATGCCAGCCGGAAATTAACCCCGCACGTTCACTACTTAACCCTTTCGCTGCCAGCACGCAGTAACTGCTGGGTGAACAATGGCAAGGAAATCTCCGTGGCTGTACTGATGAAAGATGGGTCGGAAGAGGCGTAACGTGAAGGGGAGCAGTCACCAGCTGGCAACTGACCAGAGCAAAAGCAGCTTGGTAGAATGGCACAGGTGCCCAGGGTGGAAGAAGGGTCTCGACCTGAAACGTCACCTATTCCTTTTCTCCAGCGATGCTGCCTGACCCGCTGAGTCACTCCAGCTTTTTGTGTCTGCACCTGACTGGGGGAATGGCCCCCTCTATGAAGCCACAGTAGAAGGAAGCATCTAATGCCCTCTCAGTAGCAAGCAGGCACTTGCAATAGCTGGAGTAACTCAGCGGGTCAGGCAGCATCTCTGGAGAAAAGGAACAGGTGACGTTTCGGGCCGAGGCCCTTCTTCAGACTGGAAGTCAAGGGAGTGAGAAACAAGAGCTATAAAAGATACATAGAACAAATAAATGAAAAATATGCCAAAAATACAACAATGTTCAAGGAAAGGTGGAGCCCACAATGGTCTATTGTTGGCTGTGGGGTAGGTGATAATGAGTTGTACAATAGTTAACATAGAAACATAGAAAATTGGTGCAGGAGTAGGCCATTCGGCCCTTCGAGCCTGCACCGCCACTCAATATGATCATGGCTGATCATCCAACTCAGTATCCTGTACCTGCCTTCTCTCCATACCCCCTGATCCCTTTAGCCACATCTAACTCCCTCTTAAATATAGCCAATGAACTGGCCTCAACTACCTCAGTTCTCCCTCAGTGCCACTTTTTTTCTGCAGATGAGATTCAAGACTTCGAACAAGCTAATTGATTTAATATTAGGTCCCAGCTATTGCAAATTGCAATCAAGAACATCTGTACAAGAATTCACTCCCTCCCCCCCCCCCCCCCCCCCCCCCCCCCCCCCCCCCACGTGTTCTTCATCCCCTGGGACATCTGGCCAAGCACTTCCCAGTCAGAATTAAGTCATTTCAGCTGGGGGCGGTTCGAATCCAGGGATGGCCACAGTAACACACTGGCCCGGTGATGTCGAATGAACAGCAGCAGAACCCAAGTGCTCAAAATTCCCTACAATATCCCAAACTTACAGATGATACTGACAGATTGCGTGTATAACCCAGGCTCTTTGAAAGAAGGCAACTTCGCTCCACCTCTCTCTCCCCCCCCCCCCCCCCCCCCCCCTCCCTCTTTCGATCTTTCCCCCCCCCCACTTGCTGAACTTTTTATTTATTAAACAGTTTATTTAATAAAAAAACAAAACACAGTAAATCCCACCCATCATACGAGGGAGACTGCGTTTTGGAAGCCGTGCTTTAATTCATTGGAAAGGTGAACGACTGAGGAGCTGACGCTAGGAGGAGCGGAGTCCCCCATGTTAAAATAAAAACTTAAAACACACAGAAAAGTTGGGGGTCGTTTCAATCTTTGTATCCCCACGGAAGCGAGTGCCACAACTTATATAGCCCCAACAAAGTGAAAAGTTTTGCAGTTTAAAAAAAAAAGAAGGGGGGGGGGGGGGGGGGAATGGTGCTAATTGGGAGAGGGAGAGGGACCCAGGCGAGGTGGGGTTAGCTTGTCAGAGGAGGAGGGAAGTCAGTGGGAATCCGACACTCCTGCGCTTCTTTGTAAGGAATGCTCTCGATTTAAACAAAGTCATGTTTTCTGGTCTCGGGATCTGGACGGAGACAGAGGAGAGAGGGTGGGGGGGTGGGGGGGAGAGAGATAGAGGAGGAAAATCTTGCAGCAGTACAAAGTTACACACAACAGACCTGACCTCCAAAAACAAGGCAAAAATGTTTTCCAATGAAAGCAAAGTTTGCATTCGAGTTTCAATGCACCCCCCCTCTCTCCTCTCTTTCCCAAATCCAGTCTGAGAGAGAAGGGTTCCGCACAGACCACACTTACCTGCGTTGACACTGGTTGTTAATGCGAGGATTGCGATTTGCAACGTTAGAACTGAGTCCCAAATCCATCCCTTCCATCTCCACCGAACCCGATCATCCATCCCGCACAGTTCCCGGCAGCGGCTGACTTCCAAAATAAATTTAAAAAATCTTTTTTTTTTTTGTTTTTTGCAAAATTGGGAATTGGTCAAATTTAGTGATGGGGGGGATGTTACAAAAAAAATAAAACACCAACAAAATCTTAGGAAGCCATAAGGAGTTTTTGTTCCTTTAATCTACTGCTGCCCCGGCTGCTTTGCCTTGCCTTCCTTCACCACTCTGCTCTCCCCCCGACTGACAGAACCCTTGATCCTCTTCACGCCGCTTCCTGCAGCTGAACTTCTGCACACAAAAAAAAAAGCAAAAAAAAAAAAAAGTCTGGAGTGCTTTCTTCCCCCCTCCCTCTCTCCCTCTCTCTCTTTCACTGCCCACTCGAAACACTGACACCGCCCAGAACAGCCCCTCCACTTAGCGGGCACTGGGAGGCTTCACAACACACGACTCCAACTTCAGACTTTGTTTCATTCCCTGTCGTCCAACTCCCGAAGTTTGAAGCGGCAACTTTAAACTTTCAGTGTACAACCCCCCCCCGCTCTCAGCTACCGAGGCAACTTTCTTTACACTTGGACCCCGAACACACAGTCTCTCTCTCTCTGTGCTTCACAGGGTCCCCCCACCCACCAAAAGCCTATTAACCGAGGGGAGTAAAAAAAAAAACACATAGTTCCTTCCACCACTTTGGGGGAAATCCAGAACCAGGGGGCCATACTTTAAGAATAAGGGGTTAGGCCATTTGGGACTGAGATGAGGACAAACTTTCACCCTGAGAGTTGCGAGTCTGTGGAATTCTCTGCCACAGAAGGCAGTGGAGGCCAATTCACTGGATGTATTCAAGAGAGAGTTAGATTTAGATCTTGGAGCTGACGGAATCAAGGGATGTGGGGAAAAAAAGCAGGAACTGGGTACTGTGATTCTGGATGCTCAGCCATGATCATATTGAAAGGCGGTGCTCGAAGGGCCGAATGGCCTACTCCAGCTCCAGTTCTCTATGTTTTGCCCAGTCACACCGCAACCTCGGATTAGGGCCCAACCTCGAAGTGACCCCGGGGGACTCAAATCTGTTCCCAAATCTGAACATTTCTTTCCTTGTTTATTATATGGTTTCCCGTGTACTATCATTAATATTCTGCTGTGCTGCACCAAGTAAGGATGTCATTGTTCTATTTGGGACATATGACAAGAAAACACTCTTGACTCTTGGCCCTTGAACCCTAATGGGTTCTGCACCATTTCATCCCTTTAATTTCTCTCTGACTCTCAGTCCGAAGAATGGCCTCAACCCAAACCGCCACCTATCCCTTCTCTCCAGAGATGCTGCCTGTCCCGCTGAGTTTCTCCAGCATTTTGTATCTATCTTTGGACCCAATTCAACCCCTGACAACAGGAATTTTAGTTTAGTTTACAGATACAGCACAGAGACCGACCAGCGATCCCCGATTAACACTATCCTACACACACACACACACACAAGGGGCAACTTACACATACCAAGTATACAAACCCAAGCCAATTAACCTACAAACCTGTATGTCTTTGGAGTGTGGGAGGAAACCGAAGATCTCAGAGTAAACCCATGCAGTCACGGGGAGAACGTACAAACTTCACACAGACAGCACCTGTATTGGGGATCGAACCCATGTCTTTGGCGTTGCAAGCGCTGTAAGGAAGCCGCTGCCGCCCTGCTCCTAATCTCAATATAAGCATAGAGTTCCAACAAAAGTCAACAATGCAGCCCCCAAATTCACATCAACCAGGGGTGTGGGGGAGGGGCAAGTGCAGCAACCCCCCCAAGGTAAACTAGGGCCATGATGGTACCAAAATAAAAGTATTTAATGCATGAAGTGCTGTGAATGATAACAATAAAGATATTCTCCATTACAAACCAGACTTGAAGCTTTGCTTGATGAACAAGGTGGATAATCTAATGGATATTCACCGGACTGGTGAACAATCAGGACAATGGTTTGAAGATTGAGGGGGGATCTTATAGAAACTTACAAAATTCTTAAGGGATTGGACAGGCTAGATGCAGGAAGATTGTTCCGGATGTTGGGGAAGTCCAGAACACGAGGCCACAGTTTAAGGATAAAGCGGGAAATCTTTTAGGACCGAGATGAGAAAAACATTTTTTACACAGAGAGTGGTGAATCTGTGGAATTCCCTGCCACAGAAGGTAGTTGAGGCCACAGTTCATAGGCTATATTTAAGAGGGAGTTAGATGTGGCCCTTGTGGCTAAAGGGTTCAGGGGGTATGGAGAGAAGGCAGGTACGGGATACTGAGTTGGATGATCAGCCATGATCATATTGAATGGCGGTGCAGGGCCGAATGGCCTATTCCTGCACCTATTTTCTATGTTTCTATGTTTCTATGTTTGTATAACAGGCTCTATCTATACTTCATGGGTAAGGTGTCTGATGATCAGTGCACTACAGACAAATATATGGTGGACACAAAATGCTGGTGTAACTCAGCGGAACAGGCAGCATCTCTGGAGATAAGGAATGGGTGACGTTTCATGTCGAGACCCTTCTTCAGACTGGTCTCGACCCGAAATGTCACCCATTCCTTCTCTCCAGAGATGCTGTCCGACCCGCTGAGTTACTCCAGAATTTTGTGTCTACCTTGGATTTAAACCTGCATCTGCAGTTCTTTCCTACACAGACAAATGTATAATGGGTGAAGGTATAATGTGGGTGTACAATCTACAGTGTAAGATGGAGGTATGAGGTGGATGGATGGATGTATACAGGGTCGCTCCATGGATGCTGCTGCACCCGCTGAGTTTCTCCAGCACTTTTGTCTACCTTCAACGTACAACAGAAAGGTTCAAGAACATGTAGTACACAATGAGTGAATGTATTAACAAGCATCAGTTTTAGGTTTAGAGATACAGCGCCGAAACAAGCCCTTCGGCCCACCAAGTCTGTGCCCCAGTGATTGCCCTGTATACTAGCACTATCCTACACACTAGGGACAATTTACAATTCACAGAAGCCAGTTCACCTACAAACCTGCACCTCTTTGGGATGTGGAAGGGAACCAAAGCACCCGGAGAAAATCCACGCGGTCAGGGGGAGAACGCACAAACGCCAGACAGACAGCACCCGTGGTCAGGATCGAACCTGGGTCTCTGGCTACGTGAGGTAGCAATGCTACCGTTAGTCCAGGAGCAGCTTCTTCCCAACAATCATCAGGCTATTGAACGCCATGAGCTACATCTAAACTCTGAACTCCAAACTGCTGTGATTGCATTCGGGACTTTGGGATTTTGTTTGCATTTTGAATAATGCTGATTTTTTTTAATAGATTGGACTTTTTTTAAAATGTTTCTTTGTTATATTATGTACTGAGTTCTGCGTTTGCAAACCAGCTGTGCTACTGGAGGTGAGAATTGTCTCATTTTGGTACATGTGATAGCAAACCACTCTTGACCCTTGAGTTTGCAGTCTGGTTGCTTGGGTTCTCCTGAGATCCTACAGGGTATGGAAATGGAAGAGAGAAGTACTTGAAAGCTAGGCATGGTTCCAGGAGGACTTTCCCCAGGGAAAATGTTTCCTCACTTACTGAATAGTTGAGCTTTGAGCAATAGCTCTGACCAACGTCTCACAGTTCTCCTTACCAGAAAAGCAGTAGACTGGAAAGACAGTACCACATTAGATGGAGAGATCTAGCAGCTACAGCTCTGTAAGCCTAAATTTGCAGTTGGAAAACATCTAGTGGTAAAATCAATTATCTTTTGGAAGTAGCATGGGCTCACAAAAATGTTCAAGGAAAACCATTTTGTATTAATTTATAGAATAGTGAGTAACAGGGAGGATTGAAATGCAAGATCATCTCTGCCCCCTCTCACCCTGGCCACAGACTCTTTGAATCACTTCCCTCTGGAAGGCGACTCCGGACTGTCAAAGCTGCCACAGCCAGACATAAAAACAGTTTTTATCCACGAGTAGTTGCTCTACTCAACAGCCAAAAATCTGTAGGCTCCCTTTGATCTGGTATTTTGTTGGTTCACATGCTTGATCAATGGTGTTTTATCATTAATGTTTTATTATTATTAATGTTTAGTGTTTTCGGAGTCATTCGTGACTGTCACTGCATGTCATGTTGTTACTTGTGGACGGAGCACCCGGCAAATTCCTTGTATGTGAATACTTGGCCAATAAACTTACTTACTTTTGTGTTTAAGAAGGAGCTGCAGATGCTGGAAAATCGAAGGTGCACAAAAGTGCTGGAGAAACTCAGCGGGTGCAGCAGCATCGATGGAGCGAAGGAAATAGGCAACGTTTTGGGCCAAAACCCTTCTTCAGACTGAAGAAGGGTTTCGGCCTCAAAACCTACTTACTTACTTACTTACTTACTTACTTACTAGCGTGGTTGATGTGTACGTGGATTTTTAAAATATAGTGAGACCATTCAGCCCTTTGGGCCCATGCTAGCTCCTAAGAAAGTATTCCCATTGCTCGCTTTTCCCTTCTCCGTAGCTTCTAGCATCCCTCCAACATATGCTTTCCCACACATGCCCATCCACTCTCCATTGGGTCAACTCCACCATTTAACCATGGCATGGCTGATCTATCTTTCCTTCTCAACTCCATTCTCCTGCCTTCTCCCCATAATCTTTGACACTCTGATTATTTTTCTTATACCACAAGAGGATGGGAGAGAATTTAAGCTTGGATTTCTAAAGGATCACAGCAAGCAAGCTTTCCAATTGCTTTCTTTCAGGAGGATGCAGTAAAATGGATAGGACCAGACATGATGGGCCGAAGGTCCTTCTCCCAGGCTGTGCATTCATCTTTTTTTAGTTTTTAGTTTTAGAGACACAGCACAGAAACAGGCCCTTCAGCCCACCGGGTCCGTGCCGACCAGCGATCCCTGCACACTTACACTATGCCACACACTGGGGACAATGTACAATTATACCAAGCCAACCTGAGATAGATACAATTGCTGGAGTAACTCAGCGGGACAGGCAGCATCTCTGGAGAGAAGGAATGGGTGACGTTTCGAGTCGAGGCCCTTCTTCACCCATTCCTTCTCTCCAGAGATGCTGCCTGTCCCGCTGAGTTATTCCAGCTTTTTTGGTTGAAACTAGCACCTGCAGTTCCTTCCTGTACAACCCACACACCTGTATGCCTTTGACAATACTGATATCAAGTGTAGGGGCTGCTGAGAGAAGTTGGAGGGACCCGGTGTGGGAGGGTTACCAAGAGACTGCCAGGTCATAGAAACATAGAAAATAGGTGCAGGAGTAGAGGCCATTCAGCCCTTCGAGCCTGCACCGCCATTCAATATGATCATGGCTGATCATCCAACTCAGTATCCCATACCTGCCTTCTCTCCATACCCCCTGATCCCTTTAGCCACAAGGGCCACATCTAACTCCCTCTTAAATATAGCCAATGAACTGGCCTCAACTACCTTCTGTGGCAGAGAGTTCCACAGATTCTCCACTCTCTGTGTAAAAAATTATTTTCTCATCTCGGTCCTAAAAGATTTCCCTCTTATCCTTAAACTGTGACCCCTTGTTCTGGACTTCCCCAACATCGGGAATAATCTTCCTGCATCTAGCCTGTCCAACCCCTTAAGAATTTTGTAAGTTTCTATAAGATCCCCCCCCTCAATCTTCTAAATTCTCGCGTGTACAAGAAAAGTCTATCCAGTCTTTCTTCATATGAAAGTCCTGCCGTCCCTGGAATCAGTCTGGTGAACCTTCTCTGTACTCCCTCTATGGAAAGAATGTCTTTCCTCGGATTAGGAGACCAAAACCTCCACCTACACATTGTGCCACATCACAACCCGTCTCACTAGTCATGCTGCAGCATCTGTGACTAAGGCATCCCAGGCATCTGGCAGCAGCTGACAAGGGCCACAGCTGGGGCTACACAGACACATTCCAGCCATGCCCGCTGTATTAGCCCAGCTTACCGAGAGCATGATACAGGTCAGTGCTAAGTGGAGAATCCCCCCCCCCCCCCCCCTCCCCCTCACCCCCCCCCCCCCCACCCCTCTGACCCTTCTCTCCCACCAATTCTCCCCCTCTCCCCTCCTCTCCCCTCTCCCCTCTCCTCCTCTCCTCCTCCTCCTCCTCTCAGCAGCCCCCCCCCCCCCCCCTCTCTCCTTGTCCCTCCCCCACCCCCTTGCTCCACCCCCATTCCTCTCCCCTTGCATCATAGAAAATGGGAGATTTCTGGCAAGGACTTTCTCTCCTCATTATTCACCACCGGTGCTTAGAATAAGCAGATTAACTGCAGTGACATTCAGAAGCAGCGTGACTCATTGATTAAGACACTCATAGTTGCGAGGCACAAAGGCTGGTGTAATCCATGTAAAGTGCGTTTCCCTCATTACACGAACATGTTAGCCGGACAATGTCCACTGGAGGCCTGGCCGTTCTCACATGTCCCTGATATAATTGCTGCCTTGAAATTGAGAAATCTGCCTGTGAGCATTTCACACAGGGGCCTTCAGTCAGTTAGCAGAGCCGTCACGGTGGGTTTACATGAGGCATCTACGGTGTCTTTGCAGACACACTAACCAGTCTCTCCATGAGCGAGAATCCGCAGCTCCAGGGTTGACGATGAACTGAGAGGAGACCGAGGGGGAGAGAAGAAGGTGCGGGGCCGTGTGAGTGAGAGCAGTCTCTAGAGCAGTGGTTCCCATCCGTTCTTAGCTCATGGCCCCCTTGGGGTCTTTTAATTTTTCTGTGTCCCCCCCCCCACCCACGACATTATTAGCGGAAACAAAGTACTTCAATATTATAATACCTTCCATAAAAATATCAGTGTCTATTAATTGCACAAATATTCCCTTTTATTCTATTCCACAAACATCAAAAATATTTCAACTACATAGATTTAAATTTATTAGAACTGAAATTTAGGAGGCAACAGGGTGGTAGTTCTGTGGCCCCCTTCGTTGAACCAGTGGCCCCCTAAATCCCAACATTTTTCTGTGCCCCCCCTGATATTTACCATGGATATGGCCCCAGGTTGGGACACTGCTCTAGATGACACTTGTAAGTCAGCTCCTCCCTCCATAGATGGTGCCATTGCCCCAAGCTTGATGTAAACTCACCTCCAAGCAGAGATGATGGCAGAGGTCGGTCGAGGACACGCCACCGAGAGAATAAAGGGGGGGGGGGGTTGACACGGGGAACGTTGAACACTTTGTGACTCTGTCGCCACACTATACATGGTGACTCTTTGCATACCCTGTCTCTGGTCACATGTGATAATACAGTTTCATCCATCCATTCATTCATTCATTCATTCATTCATTCATTCATGCATTCATGCATTCATTCATCAATCATTCATTCATTCAATCATTCATTCATTCAATCATTCAATCATTCATTCATGCATGCATTCATTCATTCATTCATTCATTCTGATGACTCCGGGCTGAAAGGACTCAGTGTGTCCTGGCTCCATGAAGGTCCACTGCATGATATTGTCCAGGTGAGTGTTCCCGCACAGTAACACTATCCTACACACCTTAGGGACAATTTTATATTCATACCAAGCCAATCAACCTACAAACCTGCACGGCTTTGGAGTGTGGGAGGAAACCGGAGAAAACCCACGCGGTCACGGGGAGAACGTAAAAACTCCGTACAGACAGCACCCGTAGTCAGGATCAAACCCGGGTCTCTGGCGCTGTAAGGCAGCAACTCTACACGCTGCACCACCGCGCCTCTCGTGTTTGGTTCCATTACAATTCCCAGCCCCTCCTTTCATCCCACTCCTGCCTCTGATCCCACTCCCTGCTCCAATCCCACTTTGAGAGGTTTTTTCTCCTCCCCATTATCACCCTCACCATTCATCTCAAATTATTTCCTGAATGCTTTTCCCGTTTTCTCACAGTTTAGCCTTGGATCCCTCCCAACCCTTCGTGCCTGGTGAAAACCAGGTCTTAAGTTGCAAGATGCTGCCTGGAATCGCAAAGCTAATAAATAGTCTGAAATCATTGGAATTTTACCAAAAAAACATTTGAGACTAACATCTCATCTTGCTTCCTGTTTAAACAGCAGCACACAGAACATGCAATGGAAACAATCGCTACATATGAAGACATTAGACGATAGACAGATAGGAGTGAGAGAGGCAAAGTGAGACGGGGAGGAACAGTGATGTCGTCGGGACAAGTCTGGAGTATTGTCTTGTCCACAAGTATAGGTCCAGTGGCATCACAGACACATAGGCACAGATAACGCACAAAACATAACATTACATAGATATTATACACGACAGTGCTTCTACGCAGCGGCGGTGGAAAGCATCTTGTCCGGGAACATTACCATCTGGTTTGGGAATTGCTCTGCCAAGGACAAGAAGACTCTGCAGAGAGTAGTGCGTTCGGCCAAACGCACTATGGGAACTTCACTTGCCCCCCTGCAGGAACTATACATCAGGAGGTGCAACTCCAGAGCCAACAATATCATGGGAGACCCCTTCCACCCCTGCAACGGACTGTTCCAGCTGCTACGGTCAGGCAAACGCCTCCGTTGCCATGCGGTGAGAACGGAGAGGTTGAGAAGGAGTTTCTTCCCAGAGGCCATTCGGTCTGTAAACGCCTATCTCACCAGGGACTAACTCTACTGAACGTTTTTCCTTCCATTATTTATTATGTAAAAGAATATGTGTGTTGTGATTGTGTTTATAGTTTGTTTGGTTGTTTGGTTGTTTGTCTTTTTGCACAAAAGTCCGCGAACATTGCCACTTTCATTTCACTGCACATCCCGTATGTGTATGTGACAAATAAACTTGACTTGACTTGACTTGACAATGAAAAGGAAAGACTGTGCAAAACAAGAATCTTAGTGTAAAAAAACACTTAAGAATCAAGAGCATTTCATTATCATATACACCAGGACAATAATATTCATAATAATAAGTCTTTATCGTCATTGCACTTAGAAATACAACAAAATTAGGAGAGCTAAACCCGATCAGTGCAACCAAAACATGTCCAAACAAGACCAAGTCACATCCAAGGTACACAAAAATGCTGGAGAAACTCAGCGGGTGCAGCAGCATCTATGGAGCGAAGGAAATAGGCAACGTTTCGTCCCGAAACGTTGCCTATTTCCTTCGCTCCATGGATGCTGCTGCACCCGCTGAGTTTCTCCAGCATTTTTGTCTACTTTCGATTTTCCAGCATCTGCAGTTCCTTCTTAAACGCAAAGTCACATCCAATGCATTCAATACGTTATTCTGCACTGGGAGAATATTACACTTTAAATTTAGTAAAATACTTTAAAGGATTTAAAAAAAGAGGAAATAGAGCGCTCTGTTTTATAGTGGAGTTGATGACAGCATTCTCATGTCGTGTGGATAGTTGAGGAATTTAGAGTTCTAATGGCCCAGGGAAAGGAACTGTTCTTGAGTCTGTTCTGTACTGCCTACCAGAGGGCAGGAGGTTGAACAGTGATTGTCCAGGATGGGAGGGGTCTTTGATGATTTTCCTGGGTCTACGGAGACACCGAGAGCTGGAGATGTCATCCAGGGAAGGCAGAGGGCAGCCGATGATTTTCTGGGCAGTTTTCATCACTCCCTGCAGCGCTCTCCTTTCTGCTGGTGAGCAGCCGACATATCGCACACCATGATACAATATGCCAGCACACTCTCGATGGTGGAGAGGTAGAAGGGCACAAGCAGCTTCTCCTCCAGACTGTTCTTCCTTAGCACTCTCAGGAAGTGCAATCGCTGCTGGGTCTTTTTTTACCACCACTGAAGTGTTGGCAGACCAGGGGAGATCCTCCACAATGTGCGTTCCCAGGAATCGGAAGGTGGAAGCCCTCTCGACACTTGTTGTATGTCAAAGTCAAAGACAAAGTCAAAGTAGCCTTTATTGTCATTCAGACCTTGCAGTCTAAACGAAATGTTGTTGCCTTGCAGTCCTACATATAGTAAAAATGACAAAAACACCCATTAAACACAAATTAACATCCACCACAGTGAGTTCACCTGGCAGCTCCTCACTGTGATGGAAGGCAAATCTCTTAAGTCTTTGTCTCATCCCTTCTTATTCTCCCTCTGCGCCGAGGCGATCCAGGCTTCAGATGTTGTGACCCCGCCGGGCGATGATAAGTAATGTCAGTCCCGCGGCTGAATCCGAGCTCCGCGAACGGGCGGTTCAACTCCGCGGCCCGGGGGTGGTCGAAGCTGCCGCCCTCCAGTCCAGCGGACGCAGCTGTTGTCGCGGGAGCTCCGGAGAACAGGTCACCAACCTGGGGCCTGCGAGCTCCCGACGATGTCGTCCACTGGGCCCGCGGTCTGGTCGGGTCGGGTCAGGTGGCATCTGCGGGCCCAGTGGACGAGATCCACAGTGGACGACATCCACTGTCCACGTTGCAGCCTTGCAGGTACATTAACACAACAACGCAACAGATAAATGTACAATAAACAAAAATACAATGAACTATAGGTTATTCCAGGCAACCAACCTATAATAATGCAGTTAATTTTTAGTTTTAGAGATACAGCACAGAAACAGGCCCTTCGGCCCACCAAGTTGGCACTGACCAGCGATCCCTGCAATCTAACACCATCCAACACACTAGGAACAATTTACAATTATGCCAAGCCCAATAATCTGCACACTTGCACAAACTCACACACACATACACACACCCATGCACACTTACACAAACTCACACGCACATACAAACACACAGATGCTCAAGCATGTAGTCAGGGCTTGAAAGAAAGAGAGACAGAGAGAGATGGGCGGTGGACAGACAGATACAGGCAGGTTAGAGGTGGGAGGAGAACAGACTGACATGACTGTTGCAGGAAGGAACCGCAGATGCTGGATTAAACTGAATGTAAATACAAAAAGTAACTCCGCGGGTCAGGCAGCATCTCTGGAGAAACGGAATAGCTGATGTTTTGGGTCTCGACCAGAAACGTTGCCTTTTCCTTCTCTCCAGTAATGTTGTCTGAGCCGCTGAGTTACTCCAGCTCTCTGTGTCCATCTTCAACTGTCAACATGTCTACCAGGCCATCAACGTGAATCAGTAATTGTGTTTCTCTCCTGATCCAGCAGCCTGATCTGTTGAGAGTTTCCACCACGAGTTTGACTTTTTTCAAACTCGGGAGAGCTCTTGGAATGAACTCGTACCGTGGGACAGGGCTATGATCTGTTGAAAGATTCCACCAGTGGCCGACTTCGATCAGAAACCAGTGGCCGACTTAGACTCAGGCATAATAACACTTAATTGTGGGCTCTTCCTTGGGAAGCTACTGAACACATCATGATTCATCCTCACTAGACCGACTTTCCAAGGAAGGGGCGGAATGTTCCTTGAGCAAGTGGTGGTGGTGCAAACTGAGCATTGCCCCTTCAGTGAGAGTGAGAGTGAGAGAGAGAGAGAGAGAGAGAGAGAGTGCTCCCTGTTCTTTCCAGGGATTGCCGGCAATTTATAAATAAACCCCGACCCATGAATGAAGGATTTGCAGTGTGTTTCAGAGTGTCAGACTAGTTCCACGTTTGTCCACTCTGCCAAAGTATAAGGGCGCCAAGGTTGTGAAAGGATGCATTTTTCTTTGCTTGTTTACAAACATTTGCACAGCGACCAAATGCAAGGAAGGCTTTTGAAAAAAAAAAATGTGTTTAGCACTTGGCGTCCAGCTCTGTAACTCTCATGATAGTTTGCAAGTCACTCGCTCATAAAAGTGTGAAAAGGTGTGCCTTCTATCCCACCGCATGCCCAACGGACCCATGAAGAGAGGATGAAAGTCTGAAACTAGCACAGGTCACATTCAGGGTAAAGTTCCTCTGACACGGCCCCTTCATAACGTGCAGGTTAGAGAGGCCTGGACACAAGGCCCACATTGTTGGGACTGTGTCGCGGGCAAGAGATAGAGGCAGACCTTTGCTGAAGGAAATGGCGGGTTTTTTTCACAACCCGAGGAAAGGCGGTGTTTTGTGTGAAGGTTGGTGGCTGTGTACAAGGAAGAGTTGTTGGGATGAATGGACGTCGCGACGGGCTGCCCAACTTGACAGGAAGTGTTTCTCAACCCTACACACAAGCTAATCACTCTCCTCCTTCCACTTGCCTGGCTACTGGAACTCTTTGGGTTAAGGGCATGTTTGAGTCTTTGGGTTGTGTAACAGCTGGAGGAGGAGGAGGAGGAGTGTGTCTGGGAATAAGGAGGCTATGGGCCAAGTGTTGGCTATGGTCAGACTGGACATGGTGGGCAGAAGGGCCTGCTTCCATCACGGAGGTTGGGGGCAGATGAGTCAACAAAGAGTCGAAGTAACTCCCCAAAGCAATAAAAAATATCCAAGGAAGATTTTATATCTGAAGAATGCCTGAAGAAGGGCCTCGACCCATCACACCCATTCCTTCCTTCTCTCCAGAGATGCTGCCTGTCCCGCTGAGTTACTCCAGCATTATTTTATATATCTTTTGTTTAAACCAGCATTTGAAGTTCCTTCCTATACATTCCATAATTCCATGCTGTATCATTTCATGTATAAAACTATTTATAAAATATATATTAAAAATCTGAAGAAACATATTAGACACGGAGTGAACACTCAGCACTGAGAGGTGGAACCTTCGTGTGGCAGATACAGCATGGGTTGGACATGACACTCACAGACATGGGCCCATCAGAAACTCCCATGGGAGGGGGAGGGGAGGTCTCCCTGTCGGCCTGCTCCTGGGCCTGGCCAAGATGGCCATTCGCGGGTCCAGGCAGCGGGTAGGCCACTGCCGCACCACGGTTGATTTCCCGGGCCCACGTCCGTGCCCGCGCCTCCCTAGAGAGACAACACGCAGTGTCCACGGGGACTGGAGACCTTTCCGTGAACGCCTGCCGAGTGTTTCGTTGATAAAGTTGACGTTATATTAATTTGATGATCGTTTGTTTGTAAACTGTCAACATCGGCAGCTTTTGATTGTGTTAATACTCTGTATGTTTCTATTTATTTTTTTGAATAAAAGTATTTGTATAACAATTTTAAAAAGGCGGACACAGCACAGTTTCGACACGGTAAGGTTCCTCCAAAAGTGGAACCATGAACCCAGACACGGCATGGGCCTACCTAATCTCCCGGTTGCCAAACACGTTAATGCCCCTTCCTATTCCCTCACTGACCTCTCTGTCAAGGGCCTCCTCCATTGTCAGTGAGGGAATAGGAGGTTGCAGGTGGTTGCCAGAGGTTGCAGGTAGTGGAAGCAGGTAGGGAGACTGACAAGAACCTCCGGGAACCGCACGGAAACCTTGGGCGGGGCGCAAAGTCTCCAGAGGTTTCCGTTCAGGTTTCCTAAGTGGGACAGGGGCATTATTAGCCTGCACACCACAACTCTCTGTCCCGCCTTCTCCGTTCTCGGTGTAAGAACTGAGTATCATGTATCTGTACACTGTCAATGGCTCGATTGTGATCATGTCTTGTCTGTCCGCTGACTGGTTAACGCACAACAAAAGCTTTGCACTGTACCACGGTACACAGAGACAAGGAACGGAACTCAACTGAACAAAGATACTCAGTCTGTATTTAAGAAGGAACTGCAGATGCTGGAAGATCGAAGGTACACAAAATTGCGGGAGAAACTCAGCGGGTGCAGCAGCATCTATGGAGCGAAGAAAATAGGCAACGTTTCGGGCCTCAGTCTGTAACCTTGCTTCTGTTATTTAGAAACCTAGAAACATAGTGTTAGGTGCAGGAGTAGGCCATTCGGCCCTTCGAGCCTGCACCGCCATTCAATATGATCATGGCTGATCATTTCAGCAGTATCTCGTACCTGCCTTCTCTTCCCACTCCTGATCCCCTGAGCCACAAGGGCCACATCTAATTACCTCTTAAATATAGCCAATGAACTGTGGCCTCAACTACCTTCTGTGGGAGAGAATTCCACAGATTCACCACTCTCTGTGTGAAAAATGTTTTCCTCATCTCGGTCCCATCTGCACAATTCTGTTATACCCCCAAGTGCAAGGTAAAGTTCCCAATGACAATAGACAACAGACAATAGGGGCAGGAGTAGGCCATTTGGCCCTTCGAGCCAGCACCGCCATTCAATGTGATCATGGCTGATCATCCCCAATCAGTACCCCGTTCCTGCCTTCTCCCCATATCCCCTGACTCCGCTATTTTTAAGAGCCCCATCTAGCTCTCTCTTGAAAGCATCCAGAGAACCGACCTCCACCGCCCTCTGAGGCAGAGAATTCCACAGACTCACCACTCTCTGTGAGAAAACATGATTATAGACATTATCCCAAGTATCCCAAGTGTCAGTGCTTTTCGATTGTTACAGTGATATCTGAAGTCCACATGGACATATATGTTTAGTGGACACATGTTTTGTCTGAAGAAGGGTCTCGACCCGAAACGTCACCCACTCCTTCTCTCCACAGATGCTGCCTGTCCCGCTGAGTTACTGCAGCTTTTCTGAGTCTAGCTACGGTTTAAACCAGCATCTGCAGTTCCTCCTCACACATGTATGTTTCGTGTTATGTCCTGCATTTATACAGGCTGTCCAATTGCCCAGCCCAGCTGTGAACTCAATGCTCATGTACCCAGTGTCATGGGATTCCTCAGATCCATGTGTTCCTGATCAACTCCAGTTAATCTGGACGAGTAGCGAGGGAGACTCCAGGCCTTTGGGAAAGGCTTTGACAGGTGAATTTTATTCCGATCCCATTCCCTCGTTGAATGTTTGCTCATTGTTGTCACGGTTGCTAGGCAAACGCGAGCCCATCTTGGCTTTCGATCTGAACACAGCTGCCAAAATCTAGACAGAGCGAGCGGCTGAGCCCTCCGTCATTCTCCAGTTTCTGCTCCATGTGGTGAGCGAGCTGAGGGCTGGAAGTCGACCCGGAAAATCCTCAAGATGCTGCTCAACAAGAGAGGATGTTTAAAGTTTCACCGGCGGAGGCTTGAGTGTCTGCGGAGCAGGCTGTCAGCCGAGGACAGGAACATTCTTAATACAGGAATTGTTCACAGCATGAGGTGGTTACTGGATAGGAATGAAAGGAAACAAGTGACAGAACATGGTCTGAGTAGTGTTTGAACATCACACGTGGATCGCAACATGGAATCAGGCCATTTGGCCCTTCTGCCCCATGGTGGTATTCACCTTTTACGCACATTTTAACCCCCAGTGCATCTAATTTACCTTCTCCCTGTTCTATTCAACTCCTTTCCCGTCAGTCCCAACTTTATAACCCAGCACCTCTGCTCCCCTCTTGGTGCTGGTGGGTGTATGGAACGAGCTGCTGGAGGAGGTAGTTAAGGCAGGGACAATTGCAAAGTTTAAGAAACAATTAGACATGTACATGGATAGGACAGGCTTAGAGTGATATGAGCCAAACGCAGTCAAATGGGATTAGAGTTGATGGGACATGTTGGACAGTGTGGGCAAGTTGGGCCGAAGGGCCTGTTTTCACACTGTATCACTCTATGACTCTCAGCTTACAGCTGCGCCCTCTAGTGTTGGACATCTCCACCCTGGGGAAAAAGGATTTGACTGTCTACTCCATCTATACCGCTCATAATATTATATATTATGCGTGGTATAGATACAGTCAAATATTCTATCATGTTTCTCCTCAACGTCTGATGTTCAATGAAATACATTGAAAGTACTTTGTCCCCTATCAAACAGTTGAGGAGCTGGGATACTGAAAGTTGCTTTGCTGTACATGTTCTGCTTCTCGTGAGTGATGACAGAACAATGCAGTTCGAGGCCAGGTCCCACACATGACATACATTCTGCAGAAGACACCAGCAACATACTTTAACTGTGAGAAGTCACTTGTGGGTTAGCACAGAGTCATGGAGCAGGGCAGAAACGGATTGCTTCAGTAGAAGCCTGGGTCACACAGCTCACATTAGGCCGTGGATAGACACAAAATGCTGGAACAACTCAGCGGGACAGGCAGCATCTCTGGTGACCCATTCCTTCTATTCAGAGATGCTGCCTGTCCCGCTGAGTTACTCCAGCATTTTGTGTCTATCTTCAGTGTAAACCAGCATCTGCAGTTCCTTCCTATACAAACTCAAAACTGTAAAGTCCAGGTGCTTCCCTACAGCAAATGAGGCTATTAAACACTACAACCTCAAATGAGTTCTTTCTCTTCTTCTTGCGTATGGACCTGCACAGCCTAAAGTTGTAAGACAACTTGTTCTGTTAGATCTTCTGCTTGTGCATGCCAGGTTGATTGCATTCGTCAAAACAGGGTGGACCACGTGAAGGTTGCAATCTCCCACCCTAAATAAGCTCTGAACTACATAGACTATTATTGTTATTATAGCATATAATATTAATATTAATATTAATTATATTAATGTGTGTTTGTTTTTTGTGTGTAAGTGTGTGTGCTTGAGTGTGTGTGTTTATATTTATATATATATATTTATATATATGATCTGTATATATGTGAGTATGTATATATATAGATTATTTTTTTGTGTTTATTATATTGTTTACAGTGTGCTATGTTCATTTATTCTGTTGTGCTGCTGCAAGTAAGAATGTCATTGTCCTATCTGGGACACATGACAATAAAACACTCTTGGCTCTCGACTCTCTTCCCGTCTATTAAAAAAAAGTAATGATGTGGTGCATGGGCTGCAGTTAATCAGCAACAAATTCGAGTGTCTCAATTAAGACATTGCCAGCAGCTTCAAGCCAAAAATTAATTGAGAAACCTTTTCTTAACAGTTGGACCATTTTCCAGTTTGCTAAGTTCCAACATAAACTTTGACTTGGCATCTTGCAGAAGCAGCAGGCCTCAGTCACTTGGACATTCTGAGAAAAGAGCCCTTTGAATATTTTTAGTGTTGTTTAGAGATACAGCACGGAAAAAGGGCCATTCGGCCCATCGAGTCTGTTCTGACCATCGATCCCCGCATACTAGCAGTATCCGACACACCAGGGATAATTTACAATTCTTACCGTGGCCAATTAACCTGCAAACCTGCACGTCCTTGGAATGTGAGAGGAAACCAGAGCACCCGGAGAAAAACCCACGCGACCACGGGGAGAATGGGCAAAGTCATGGACAAATACATCCGTGGTCAGGATCGAACCTGGGTCTCTGGCGCTGTAAGGCAGCAATTCCTCCACTGCAGCAGGCCTCAGTCACTTGGACATTCTGATTCCCACTACACATCTGCCTGCCTACCTCTGCTCAACATGGGCCGAGCTCACGTTTAACTTCTCCCAAAAAACTGGAGAAACTCAGCGCGTGAGGCAGCATAGAAACATAAAAAATAGGTGCAGGACGAGGCCATTCGGCCCTTCGAGCCAGCACCGCCATTCATTGTGATCATGGCTGATTGTCCCCAATCAATAACCCGTGCCTGTCTTCTCCCCATATCCCTTGATTCCACCAGCCCCTAGAGCTCTATCTAACTCTCTCTTAAATCCATCCAGTGATTTGGCCTCCACTGCCCTCTGTGGCAGGGAATTCCACAAATTCACAACTCTCTGGGTAAAAAAGTTTTTTCTCACCTCAGTCCTAAATGGCCTCCCCTTTATTAGAAACATAAAAACATAGAAAATAGGAACCACCATCTATGGAGCGAAGGAATAGGCGATGTTTCGGGTCGAGACCCTTCTCCAAGGTAGTTGCCCCACTTTGATTTTGCTCCTGTGACTACACAAACACCAGGCCCCAAACACACCTCCTCTATTGGGGCAGCATGGTGGCGCAGCGGTAGAGTTGCTGCCTTACAGCGGCAGAGACCCGGGTTCAATCCTGACTACGGCTGCTGTCTCGAGTTTCCACGGTCCCCCTGTGACCAGGTGGGTTTTCACCGGGACCTCCGGTTTCCTTCCACACTCCAAAGACGTCCAGGTTTGTAAGTTAGTTGGCGTGGTATAATTGTAAATTGTCCCTAGTGTGTGTAGGACATCGTTAGTGTGCGGGATTTGCTGATCGGGTGGGCTGAAGGGCCTGTTTCCGTGCTGTATCTCTAAACTAAACATTGGAATCAAGGGGTTGGAATGAATGATCCTTTACTTCCAGGGTGTCCCACTCTAAGAACCGGTTGGGGGTATTTTTACGTGGCATTGTACAGGCAGCTTCCCTCCATATCTACCCTATGTTTCATCTCCCTATGGAGTGTCTGATGGACCTTCATGAAGTGAGATCTGCTCCATAGTTTTGAGTTCAGTTTAGTTTAGAGATACAGTGCAGAAACACCGGCCCACCGAGTCCGCGCCGATCAGCGATCCCCCACACTAACGTTATCCTACACGCACGTGGGGCAATTTACAATAATACCAAGCCAGTGAACCGACAAACCTGTTCGTCTTTGGAGTGTGGGAGGAATCCGAATATTCCAGAGAAAACCCACGCGGGTCACGGGGCGAGTGTACAAACGTATACGGGCAAGCACCCGTAGTCAGGATCGAACCTGGGTCTATGGCGCTGCAACGCAGCATATCCACATGTGTAGGGAATGTATGGAGGGAGACCGACTCACTCTCTGGATTGTACTTGCTCTGAAAATTGCAGCAAGAAAAGGGGCAAAGTGCTGGAGTAACTCTGCAGTTCATGCAGCATCTCTGGAGAACATGGATAGACGATGTTTCGGGTCAGGACCATTCTTCAGACTCTTATACCGAGTTTTGAGATACAGCGTGGAAACGGGCCCTTCGGCCGACCGAGTCCACGTTGACCATCGACCACCCGTGCACCAGTTGTATGTTATCTTACTAGCGCATGCTACACACTATGGGCAATATACAGAAGCCAATCAACCTACTGCTAGTTAACGTACAAAGACGGCAAGTGTCTAGATGTTTGGAGCCGTTCCTGTTGCCTAACAATGATGGGAGAGTGAGGTGAAAGTTTTGTATGAAGCCCATCTGCAAGTCTGGTACATTGCAAACCGCTCCCAAAAATGGGATGACCAGGAGCAGTCAATGCTGGGCTGGTTGGATCAGTCTCTTTACTCATCGAGCCTGCTGAGGTGGCTCAATTCTGAGTCAAAGCTCACCATCGTCCAAGTAAAACAGGTTAGGAAGCCCGAGTGGTGTGGAGTGTGAGTTAAGTCTGCAGCTTGATCCATTGATCCATCAGCATTTCCTTGTGTTCAGAGTGGCTTGCTATTGTAGACATGACCTCACTTGGAAGGATTTGATCAAGGCGTATAATGTTATTTTCATGTTAACATCAGAGGAGTATGTGGAAGCAGGGCATTGGGAAAAGAGCCCTTTGAATATTTTTAGTGTTGTTTAGAGATACAGCACGGAAAAAGGGCCATTCGGCCCATCGAGTCCGTACTGACCATCGATCCCCACATACTAGCAGTATCCGACACACCAGGGATAATTTACAATTCTTACCGTAGACAATTAACCTGCAAACCTGCACATCCTTGGAATGTGAGAGGAAACGTGGAACAGAGTTGACGTGGAAAAGCTTTTCCCACTGAGAGTAGGGAAGATTCAAACAAGGGGACATGACATGAGAATTAAGGGACTGAAGTTTAGGGGTAACATGAGGGGGAACTTGTTTACTCAGAGAGTGGTAGCTGTGTGGAATGAGCTTCCAGTGAAGGTGGTGGAGGCAGGTTCGTTTTTATCATTTAAAAATAAATTGGATAGTTATATGGATGGGAAGGGAATGGAGGGTTATGGTCTGAGCGCAGGTATATGGGACTAGGGGGGAGATTATGTGTTCGGCACGGACTAGAAGGGTCGAGATGGCCTGTTTCCGTGCTGTAATTGTTATATGGTTATATGGTTATAAACCAGAGCACCCGGAGAAAACCCACGCGACCACGGGGAGAATGGGCAAAGTCATGGACAAATACACCCGTGGTCAGGATCGAACCTGGGTCTCTGGCGCTGTAAGGCAGCAATTCCTCCACTGCGCCACCGTATACTTTAATGACCCTGTCCCACTTAGGAAACCTGAACGAAAACCTCTGGAGACTTTGCGCCCCACCCAAGGTTTCCATGCATTTCCCGGGGTTTTTTGTCAGTCTCCCTACCTGCTTCCACTACCTGCAAGCTCCGGCAACCACCTGCAACCTCCGGGAACCGCACGGAAACCTTGGGTGGGGCGCAAAGTCTCCAGAGGTTTCCGTTCAGGTTTCCTAAGTGGGACACAGGGGCTTAACACCTTCTACCCAGCTATGAAAAACCTTTCCTCTCAAAAATGTACCAGTTTGCAAACGTCTAGTCGGTCCCAAACAGTCAGACAGGAAACCAAGCTCCAGATTTGGACCCACTTTAGTGTGGAGGGAATTTTAATGCCGTCACTTCAGAATGATCTGGCTGGAAGGAAAGACGAGGAGCCTGGAACTCGTGTAGGAAGGAACTGCAGATGCTGGTTTACACCGAAGATAGACACAAAATTCTGGAGTAACTCAGCGGGACAGGCAGCGTCATTGGATAGGAACTCTGCGATCTAACAAGCTGCTAAGAAACATAGAAACATAGAAATTAGGTGCAGGAGTAGGCCATTCGGCCCTTCGAGCCTGCACCGCCATTCAATATGATCATGGCTGATCATCCAACTCAGTATCCCGTACCTGCCTTCTCTCCATACCCCCTGATCCCCTTAGCCACAAGGGCCACATTTAACTCACTCTTAAATATAGCCAATGAACTGGCCTCAACTACCCTCTGTGGCAGAGAGTTCCAGAGATTCACCACTCTCTGTGTGAAAAAAGTTCTTCTCATCTCGGTTTTAAAGGATTTCCCCTTTATCCTTAAGCTGTGACCCCTTGTCCTGGACTTCCCTAACATCGGGAACAATCTTCCTGCATCTAGCCTGTCCAACCCCTTAAGAATTTTGTAAGTTTCTATAAGATCCCCTCTCAATCTTCTAAATTCTAGAGAGTATAAACCAAGTCTATCCAGTCTTTCTTCATAAGACAGTCCTGACATCCCAGGAATCAGTCTGGTGAACCGTCTCTGCACTCCCTCTATGGCAATAATGTCCATCAGATTTGAGAGACCAAAACTGTACGCAATACTCCAGGTGTGGTCTCACCAAGACCCTGTACAACTGCAGTAGAACCTCTCTGCTCCTATACTCAAATCCTTTTGCAATGAAAGCTAACATACCATTCACTTTCTTTACTGCCTGCTGCACCTGCATGCCTACCTTCAATGACTGGTGTACCATGACACCCAGGTCTCGCTGCATCTCCCCCTTTCCCAATCGGCCACCATTTAGATAATAGTCTGCCTTCCTGTTTTTTTGCCACCAAAATGGATAACCTCACATTTATCCACATTATACTGCATCTGCCAAACATTTGCCCACTCACCCAGCCTATCCAAGTCACCCTGCAGTCTCCTAGCATCCTCCTTACAGCTAACACTGCCCCCCAGCTTAGTGTCATCCGCAAACTTGGAGATATTGCCTTCAATTCCCTCATCCAGATCATTAATATATATTGTAAATAGCTGGGGTCCCAGTACTGAGCCTTGGGGTACCCCACTAGTCACTGCCTGCCATTGTGAAAAGGACCCGTTTACTCCTACTCTTTGCTTCCTGTTTGCCAGCCAGTTCTCTATCCACATCAATACTGAACCCCCAATGCCTTGTGCTTTAAGTTTGTATACTAATCTCTTATGTGGGACCTTGTCGAAAGCCTTCTGGAAGTCCAGATACACCACATCCACTGGTTCTCCCCTATCAACGCTACTAGTTACATCCTCGAAAAATTCTATAAGATTCGTCAGACATGATTTACCTTTCGTAAATCCATGCTGACTTTGTCCAATGATTTCACCACTTTCCAAATGTGCTGCTATCCCATCTTTAATAACTGACTCTAGCAGTTTCCCCACTACCGATGTTAGACTAACTGGTCTGTAATTCCCCATTTTCTCTCTCCCCCTCCCTTCTTAAAAAGTGGGGTTACGTTTGCTACCCGCCAATCTTCAGGAACTACTCCAGAATCTAAAGAGTTTTGAAAGATTATTACTAATGCATCCACTATTTCTGGAGCTACTTCCTTAAGTACTCTGGGATGCAGCCTATCTGGCCCTGGGGATTTATCGACCTTTAATCCATTCAATTTACCCAACACCACTTCCCGGCTAACCTGGATTTCACTCAATTCCTCCAACTCCTTTGACCCGCGGTCCCCTGCTATTTCGGCAAATTATTTATGTCTTCCTTAGTGAAGACGGAACCAAAGTAGTTATTCAATTGGTCCGCCATATCCTTGTTCCCCATGATCAACTCACCTGTTTCTGACTGCAAGGGACCTACATTTGTTTTAACTAATCTCTTTCTTTTCACATATCTATAAACATTTTTGCAGTCAGTTTTTATGTTCCCTGCCAGTTTTCTTTCATAATCTATTTTTCCTTTCCTAATTAAGCCCTTTGTCCTCCTCTGCTGGTCTTTGAATTTCTCCCAGTCCTCCGGTATGCTGCTTTTTCTGGCTAATTTGTACGCATCATAAGGCTGGGGATCTACTGGAATGTTTGCATCTAAGACTGATAGAATCCTCATTGGGTAAATATATGAAGCCAAATGGGACCATCTCCAGGTAACTGGAGATACGGGACCTATGGTAATGTTGAATGGGGGAACGGATATTTTTAAGGTGCAATTGACAGATTCTTGATTAGTACAGGTGTCAGAGGTCAGGGGAATGGGGTTGAGAGGCAAAGATAGATCAACCATGATTGAATGGCAGAGTAGACCTGATGGGCCGAATGGCCTAATTCTGCTCCTAGATCTAATGAATGTGTGAATAGACCTGTTTTTTCCGATGCCCTAATCACAGCCTAACATTACATTGCCCTATATCCATTATAACCCAAGTGATAATTAACCTCTATTAAATATACATTGTAATGGCCCTGTCACTGTGCGAGTTCATTCCAAGAGCTCTCCCGAGTTTAAAAATAATCAAACTCGTGGTAAGCACGGAGAATGAACGTAGCGGGTACGTCGGAGCTCGGGGACGTCTTGGCATGGTGTTTGTCACAGACGCTGTGGGCCAAAAGGCCTCTTCCTGTCCTATCCTTCTCCAACAATCTCCATCTTCACATCGACCCAGTGGTAGGACCCGAGGGTCTTGAGTGTCAACTGAGATCGGCATCCCGAGAGGAGTCTGAGGAAGGGTCTCGACCCGAAACGTCACCTGTTCCTTCTCTCCAGAGATACTGCCTGACCCACTGAGTTACTGCAGTTCCATCCCTGCACAGTCATTTGGAAGTGTTGCACTACTGGAAGGGCAAACCCGGAGAGCCCAGAGGTCGACCCTGTCAGAGGGGCAGTGTTTAGGCTGCGCTGAATTGTTAAAAGCCACGAGGAAAACGCAGACGTCAGAGGCAGAGAGGTTTGTGGGCTCTGGGACTGCAGGGAGTGCTGACACTGGATTGTCTGATTCCAGCTGGATAGACCCTACTCCAGGCTCCTCCTGCTCTGCAGAAGGGAGGGAGCTTGCGATATGTCACAGATACAATACAATACCATTTACTTGTCATTTGAACCTCACATGAGGTTCAAACGAAATTTGGTTTCTGCAACCGTACAAGAAAAGAACCAAGACACACGACCAACATAATTTACACATACATCCATCGCAGTGAATCTCCTCCTCACTGTGATGGAAGGCAAAGTCTTGTCTCTCCCCTGCTCTCCATTCTTCTCCCGAAGTCAAAGTCAAAGCCCCCGGGCTGGCGCTAGCAAGTCCGCGGCCATTTAAAGCCGCGCCGGGCGATGTAACGCCCTGCTCCGGGTCTTGATGTTGGAGCCCCCGGCGAATACAAACGAGATACAAATGAGATCTTGTGGATCATGTAACACCCCACGATTCAAACAATGCTTGCAATCTGATCGCAATCAAGTTTAGATGGACCAAGACACACACCGACACAATTTACACAAACATAAAGATCATTCCATCCACTCCAGCAATGTCCTTTAATGAAACAGGCATTTAATTTACTGCCTGGGGATCTTAATTCGAAGTTCTCCTCTCTTTGTAAAGTTCAGCCAGAGCTGTGGTTTCCCAGGTGGGACGGTCTCCAAGGTCGAAAAATTGCCAGATACATTAATCTGGGCTTCAGCATGACTGTGCCTCTCACTCCCACTGCAAATGTCGGCACATACGGAAGATTCCTCGCATGTAACCAGATGTTGATCTCTTTGGGAAGTACGTCCAGTGTCTGTGGAACAGCGCAGGGCCAGAGGGGGGGGAATCTGCGACCCACCCAACCAATGTCGTCATGTTGGCGTTGCAATTGCGAGAAGATTAAAGTCACAAGGGATCGGAGTAGAATTAGGCCATTTGGCCCATCTAGTCTACTCCGCCATTCAATCATGGCTGATCTATCCCTCCCTCCAAACGCCCATTCTCCTGCCTTCTCCCCATAGCCTCTGACACCCGTACTAATCAAGAATCTACCTGTCTCTGCCTTAAAAATATCCACTGAGTTGGTTTCCACAGCCTTATCTGGCAAAGAATTCCACAGATTCACCACCCTCTGACCAAAGAGATTTCTCCTCGTCTCCTTCCTAAAAGAACGTCCTTTAATTCTGAGGCTGTGACCTCTAGTCCTAGACTCTCCCACTAGTGGAAACATCCTCTCCACATCCACTCTATCCAGGCCTTTCACTATTCTGTACGTTTCAATGAGGTCCCCCCCCCTCATTCTTCTAAACTCCAGCGAGTACAGGCCCAGTGCCAACAAACGCTCATCATAGGTTAACTCACTCCAGGTTGCTCCAGAAACATGATTAACAGCGTGATGGAAGGTAGTAATTGTCTGCGGAGGGCGCTCAGCATCGCCAAGGACTGCTCTCACCCCAACCATGGACTGTTTACCCTCCTACCATCCGGGAGGCGCTACAGATCTCTCCGTTGCCGAACCAGCAGGTCGAGGAACAGCTTCTTCCCGGCGGCTGTCACTCTACTCAACAACGTACCTCGGTGACTGCCAATCACCACCCCCCCCCCCTCGGACACTTATTATTATTTATTCAAATCATTTGCTATGTCGCTCTTCCAGGGAGATGCTAAATGCATTTCGTTGTCTCTGTACTGTACACTGCCAATGACAATTAAAATTGAATCTGAATCTGAATATAATACTGTAGCAACTTGGAAAGACCAAAGTGAAGAGGATCAAACACACTTTCTGATGAAGCTGTGTCTCTTCAGAGTTTCAAATCTTGTTTTCTAGTCTGACTCCAGCCTGACTCGGCCATCTGAGTCAACAATTCAGAGATCCCTCCAGGAGTTTCCTCGTCCAAATGCCACACATGAAATGTGAAATGCAAACAGAAATTTTCAGCATGTCAGGCAGCATCTGCAGAGAGAGAAATACTAGAAACATAGAAACATAGGAAATAGGTGAAGGAGGAGGCCATCCGGCCCTTCGAGCCAGCACCGCCATTCATTGTGATCATCGTCCTCTATCAATAACCCGTGCCTGCCTTCTCCCCATATCCCTTGACTCAACTAACCCCTAGAGCTCAAAAACATTTTGTATCTATCTTTGGTGTAAAGTTCCTTCCTACACACTCCCCTTTTAAGAAACCCTTCGACACTTTCTACGATGCTTCCAGCTTTTGGTGACTGGTCATTATATACCTTAACTCAAGGATGTTGCCTAGAATGGATGGCTGCTGTTGTAAGGGTTTCTTTTCACTGCAATGTAGGTTTGATCTTGTAGAGGTTTGTAAAACTATGGTACACAAAAAAGCTGGAGAAACTCAGCGGGTGCAGCAGCATCTATGGAGCGAAGGAAATAGGCAACGTTTCGTGCCGAAACGTTGCCTATTTCCTTCGCTCCATAGATGCCGCTGCACCCGCTGAGTTTCTCCAGCTTTTTTGTGTACCTTCGATTCTCCAGCATCTGCAGTTCCTTCTTAAACACTTTGTAAAACTATGGGTGGCATGGATTAGGAATTAATAGTCTTGAGTCCTTTTCCCCTAAGGAACGCGAGTCTAGAAGTGGTGGGCATGGGTTAAAGGTGTGAGGGGAGAATTCGAACGCAGATCTGAGGGATACCTTCTTCACACAGACGGTGGTGGTTATCTGGTACATGCTACCTGAGGAAGTGATAGAGGCAAGTGCCATTATAACAGTGCAAAGGAATTTGGACTTGAATGGGAAAGGCACAGAGAGATGTGGGCCTCTGCAGGCAAATGGGATAAACAATATGGTCGGCACAGATAAAGTGGTCGGAAAGAGCACTTATCTGTGTTTGGACACGAAAAGCTGGAGTAACTCAGCGGGTCAGACAGCAGCTCTGGAGAAAAGGAATAGGTGACGTTTCTCCAGAGATGTTGTCTGACCCGCTGAGTTACTCCAGCTTTTCGTGTCTGCGTTGGGTTTAAACCAGCATCTACAGTTCCTCCCTACACCTATCTGGGCTTTTCGATTCTGACTTTGCTCGTTCGAGTTATATCAGATGGTCGAAAAGCAAACCCCAACAAATGCTGTAAATATGAAATTAAAATAATATGCTGGAAATAGAAGAACGTGGAACTGTACTGTACGGCCCTTCGGCCCTTCATGTATGTGCCGGCCTTGATCCCAGTCAAAGTCATCCTATCTGATTGCACATACCGTAAGTTTTTGTTTAGTTTAGTTTAGAGTTACAGCGCGGAAACAGACCCTTTGGCCCATCGAGCCTGCACCCACCAGCAATCCCCCACACACTAATACTATCCTACACTATCCTGTGGGGGGACGTTTCATGTTGATTTCTATAGTGTACTGTTCTGTGTCTTTTTTTCTTTTTCTCTTTTTTTGTTTTGTATGGATTTATTGACATTTGATCTGTTCAATTAATTTAATCAATCTCTGTAAAGCACTTTGGTTCAAATACTGGTTTTGTTGAAAAGTGCTATATAAATAAACATTATTATTATTATTATTATTATTATTATTACACACACTAGGGACAATTTACTCTTGCACCAAGCCAATTAACCTGCGAACCTGTACGTCTTTGGAGCGTGGGAGGAAGCCGAAGATCTCGGAGAAAACCCACGCATGTCACGGGGAGAACGTACAAACTCTGCACGGACAAGCACCCGTAGTCGGGATCGAACCTGGGTCTCCGGTGCTGCAAGCGCTGTAAGGCAGCAACTCTACCCGCAGCGCCACCGTGCGTTTGGCCCATCAAGTCTACTCTGCCATTCAAACATGGTCAATCTATCTTCCCCTCTCAACCCCAGTCTCCTGCCTTCTCCCCATAACCCCTGACACCCGTACTAATCAAGAATCTGTCAATCTCCACCTTAAAAATAGCCAATGACTCGGCCTCCACAGCCGTCTGTGGCAATGAGCGCCACAGATTCACCAAAGAATTTCCTCCTCGTCTCCTTTATAAAGGTTTGTGTTTTTATGGATCTGAGGATGTGCACTCTGGTCCTAGACTCTCCAACTAGTTGAAACTTCTTCTCCCCCATGGTCTGCATCTCTCTATGCCCCGCCTGTTCATGTATCAGTCTAAATGCCCCTTAAACATAGCATCGTGCCTGGTTGCACCACTTCCCCACAGCACAGTCCAGGTACCGACCTCCCCCCGTGTACATAAACCTGCCTCGCATATCTCCTTTAAATTTCCCCTCTCTCACATTAAACCTATGCCTTCCATCCTGGGCAGACTGTCTGCCCTATTTACACCTCTCATCATTTCATTTCATTCTAGCAGGTCAAGCAGCACCTCAGGGGAGAGAAACACAGATGATCTATTCTGTACCGATACAACAAGAGGCGATTATAGAAACATAGAAAATAGGTGCAGGAGGAGGCCATTCAGCCCAGCACCGCCATTCATCGTGATCATGGCTGATCGTCCCCTATCAATAACCCATGCCTGCCTTCTCCCCATATCCCTTGACTCCACCAGCCCCTAGAGCTCTATCTAACTCTCTCTTAAATCCATCCAGTGATTTGTCCTCCACTGCCCTCTGTGGCAGGGAATTCCATAAATTCACAACTCTCTGGGTGAAAAAGTTTTTTCTCACCTCAGTCCTAAATGGCCTCACCTTTATTCTAAGACAGTGGCCCCTGGTTCTGGACTCGCCCAACATTGGGAACATTTTCCTGCATCTAGTTCGTCCAGTCCTTTTATAATTTTATATGTTTCTATAAGATCACCCCCTCATCCTTCTAAACTCCAGTGAATACAAGCCTAAAGATTATAACAGTAAATCGAAAGGAAAAGTGTTGTACTCTGTGCTAGTGAGTAACAGGGCAATGGCTGTTCACAGCTCAGGGTCAGAAGTCCAACAGCGATGATCAATAGGAGACTTGGATCCTGATCCCACACACTGCGTGTCCTGGCTCAGGGTCTCATCATTCTTTGACAGATCGCACTGTGGAAGGTTTGGGCTACTTCAACCTTGGTCCTGAAACAACTCCATTGGTGTTGGAGACCAGAAAAATCTTAGTCTGCCCTAGTGAATGAGTGAACGGGTAATAATAACTCAGACTGCACCAATGGATGGATGAAGAATTAGACAGAACACAGGCTGGAGGTGGAAGCTACACACATCGTGTGATCGAGAGGAGATGATGGGGCACAGATTGTGTCTGAGGTGGTGGAGCTCATATTATGTAAACGGCAGACGATGTGACACAGACTGTGTCTGAGGGAGGGGAGTGGAAAGGGATGCTGTGTCGATGAACAAAAAGTTTGATACTTTCCCGCCTCAACTCCCATTAAACTGCAGCGAGTAATGAACCTATTGAGATATGGTGCGGTTGTGAATTAGTTGTACATTGTGGTCAGAAACAACAAACTGTGTAACTATGCAGTGAACCAGAGACTTTGCTTTCCAATAGATGTGGAGCTCAGCTTTATCACATCAGAACTGCATTACACGTTGGAATGTAATTGGGTTCTGGAGATGTAAGCCTTGTCATTGCACTTCAGCTGCCAGCTGGGAAAGAATGATCCATTCCCTCTGGTGAACCCACACTACAGAGTGGTTTTATCACAGAGACGTGACCAGCATAGAGAGAGTTTCATCGTGCCAAACCCCGTGGAGGATAACGATCAATAATAGAAACTGCATTTTTTTTTAAAACACCTCTACACATCGTGCAATAACGCCTCGAGGCATATTTCAAGAGTGAGTTAAGGGCCGTTCCCATTTGGCCGTCATTTGCGCGCCGTTTATGCGACCTCATCGTCGCGTTGAGACGCACGGGTAGCGTGTGGGCCGCGCGGGACGGTCGCATGGAGAAGCGTGGAGGGGTATGGAGTCACGCGCAGTATTGCCTGCCGCTCCAGGATTTTTGTAGGGCACAAAATCTTTGCGTCTCTGGCGTGACGCATCGGGGATTCTCTCCCCATTTAAAAATCACACAGCATTCGTGAAGATACACGACACATTAACTGCATCTGTCCGATCCCAGACAGTGTGCTATTATGGAAGCACCGGCAGTCCAAACATCAATGCATTATTTTTGGTTGCAGTCCTGTGTCAGAGTTGCATTGGCGCGATGGGTCATGGATTGACAACTCCGCGTGGGATTAACGCTCCTGGTTTAGGAGCCAGTAAACATTTGGGGCTAAGACTGTGCAGCAACATTCCGGGCCTGGACAAACTCTTGGAATCCAACGGGAACCATTTGTGGTTTGTCAAAGCATAAACTTGACCCTGTGTCGGAGTGGGAGAGACAGTGGAGCATGTTGGAGATGATGCTACTGTTTGAGGGGGTCTACAGGAGGGTGAGTGACACAACCTGTGCCTCAGGTGTGTGGAGACAGGGACCTTCGACACAGCGGCTAGTACGAATAGAGGGGCTGAATGGTTCCTTTACCTGAACTGAAATTAAACTTGTTTCGTTTTAGTTTAGTTTAGTTTAGTTTAGTTTAGTTTAGTTTAGTTTAGTTTAGTTTAGTTTAGTTTAGTTTAGTTTAGTTTAGTCACATGTGCCTGGATAAAGGATTTCCTCACCAACCGGCCCCAGACTGTGAGACTCGGCCCCCACCTCTCCTCCACTCGCAGGTTGAGTACCGGTTCCCCACAGGGCTGTGTGCTAAGCCCCCTCTTATACTGTCTCTACACCTACGACTGTAGTCCGGCCCACAACAACAACCGCATCGTCAAATTTGCTGACGACACTACTGTGGTCGGACTTATTTCGAAGGGAGACGAGGCAGCCTACAGAGAGGAAGTCCTGAAGTTGACAACCTGGTGCTCAGAAAACAATCTGGCTCTGAACACCAGGAAAACAAAAGAGCTTTAACGGCGAGTGTGTGGTTTCAACACCTTCCGGTTTCTCGGTGTCCATATCGCTGCTGACATCTCCTGGACGGACAACACGACAGCGGTCATCAAGAAGGCTCAGCAGCGGCTGCACTTCCTGAGGGTCCTCAGGAAGCACAACCTGGACTCTAACCTGCTGCTGACCTTCTACCGCTCGTCCATCGAGAGCCTGCTGACATACTGCATTACAGCATGGTATGGCAGCTGCACCATGGCAGACAGGGAGAGGCTTCAGAGGGTAACCAGGTCAGCGCAGAGGATCATTGGCTGCCCTCTCCCCTCCCTGATGGACATCTACACCTCCCGCTGCCTTAGCAGGGCAAAGAAGATCATCAAAGACAGCTCCCATCCTGCGTTTGGACTGTTCGACCTGCTGCCCTCTGGAAGGCGCTATAGGTGCATCAAATCCAGGACAAGCAGACTCAGGAATAGTTGCTTTCCGAGAATTATATCTACTATAAATTCAAATTCACACATGCACTGACTACACCGCCCAACACGGACTTCCATCTGTATATATGTATATATGATATATGTATATATGTCCCCCCCCCCATCTCCCTTCTGTTTTTTGTTTTTTGTTCTGTTTCTTGTTTTTTTGTGCTAAATTGTATGTATGCACTGAGTACGAGCAGCTTTCAGTTTCACTGTACATGTATAGTGACAATAAATGGCATATCTATCTATATCTATCTTTAGTTTAGTTCAGTTTAGTTTAATTTAGTTTAATTTAGAGATACAGCGCGATAACAGGCCCTTCAGCCCACCGAGTCCACACCGACCAGCGATCACTGCACACTAACACTATCCTACACACACCAGGGACAATTTTACATTTATACCATGCCAATTAACCTACAAACCTGTACATCTTTGGAGTGTGGGAGGAATCCGGAGATCCCGGAGAAAGCCCACGCAGGTCATGGGGGGAACGTGCAAACTCCGTACAGGCAGCACCCGTAGTCGGGATCGAACCTGAGCGCTGTAAGACAGCAACTCTACCGCTGCGCCACTGTGCCACCCACACGGTAGTTCGACACACACAAAAAAAATCTTCAAAGGAGATAGGAAATGGATCCGTCTAGACTTGTTCAATCCCCTTCTCGATGTCTGAGCACCATTTTAATAAGTTGGGGAATTCTGAACTTTCGACCTTAACCAAACTAAACCAGAATGGAGTTTTTTTTTTGTTAAACGGATTCCCGACATATTTAAACTGTTAAAGTGTTCAGAATTTTTAAATCATTATCAAAGAAGGGGGAGAAGGGTGGGGATACTTCAGCTAACGTTGGTATGAGAAGGGAGAGGAAGGCGAATGAGATGCGAGATAGGCTCTGTCCGCTGAGTTGCTCAACACTTTAACTCCCCCTCCCATTCCCACACCGACCTATCTCTCCTGGGCCTCCTCCACTGTCAGAGTGAGGCCCATTGCAAAGTGGAGGAATTCTGTGCCTCAGAGGGCGGTGGAGGCAGGTTCTCTGGATGCTTTCAAGAGAGAGCTAGATAGGGCTCTTAAAAATAGCGGAGTCGGGGGATATGGGGAGAAGGCAGGAACTGGGTACTGATTGGGGATGATCAGCCATGATCACATTGAATGGCTCGAAGGGCCGAATGGCCTACTCCTGCACCTATTGTCTATTGTCTATTGTATAACAGCACCTCATATTTCTTTAGGGCAGCTTACAACACGGCTGCATGAATATTGACTTCCCTAACTTCAAGTAATCCTTGCTGTCCCTCTCTCAGTCCCTCCCCCAAAACGTTTTTTAATCTCATTCTTCAACAGAGATGTGTCCGAGCCTTTCACTATTCTGTGTGTTTCAACGAAGTCCCCCCTCTTTCTTTTAAACTCCAGAGAGTACAGGCCCAGTGTCGACAAACGCTAATCATGGATTAACCTACTCATTGCTGGGACCATTCTTGTAAACCCCCTCTGGGCCCTCTCCAGAGCCGGCACACCCTTCCTCGGGCATGGTGTACAAGGAAGAGGACAATGAAGGTGAGGCTAATAATGAGAGGGGGATATCATAGACTGACAGAGAGAGTGAGGGGAGGTGGGGGTGGGACGAAAGGGACAGAAAAGTGGGGAAAGGGGTGCGTGGTGACTTTAGTCAGAGCCAGTTCAGAAGGAACTAAACACAGTTGAGAAGCTAGTTTAGAACCAGAATGTAAATGTTTCTTTAAAATTCAGGAGTAGAATGAGAAACCATTTTATTCTGAAGCCATTTATTTGCAAGACGTCAGTCGGAATGCGGTGTTCTTCTCCAAACGCCAGAGTGTCAGTAATGGTCGTGAATGAATGGAGGGAAGGTTGTAAACACATTAGCCATCCTGTTACTCTGCGTTTGGGTCAAGATTCGTACGCAGGCTGTGGCAGGCTGGTTGGCCGGGGAACGTGGCTGGGAATCTCTGGAATGTAGGCCGGAGACCCAGGGAATCACACACCACCAATACGGACACTTGGCTCGGACGGAGCCAGCATCCCGAGCCATCCCACACTCTGGCAGCCCCCTGCTTCTTTACTGATTCTCCAAATCCTACGCATATCAGCAGGCCCTCACAGCCGTATTAGTCAGCACTTCCCCGAAGAATTAACTATCTCTGCGCGATGGGCAGAGCGGTAGAGTTGCAGCCTTACAGCGCCAGAGACCCGGGTTCGATCCTGACTACGTTGCTTGGTTGTACCAAAACGTTGCCTATTTCCTTCGCTCCATAGATGCTGCTGCACCCTGAGTTTCTCCAGCACTTTTGTCTACCTTCGATTCTCCAGCATCTGCAGTTCCTTCATAACCTATAAACCCGAAATGTGGAAGGAAACCGAAGATCTCGGAGAAAACCCACGTGGTCATGGGGAGAACGTACGAACTCCGTACAGACAGCACCCGCAGTCGGGATCGAACCCGGGTCTCTGGCGCTGCATTCCCTCTAATGTCGCTGTGTCCCACTTAGGAAACCTGAACGGAAACCTCTGTAGACTTTGCGCCCCACCCAAGGTTTCCGTGCGGTTCCCGGAGGTTGCAGGTGGTTGCCGGAGGTTGCAGGTAGTGGAAGCAGGTAGGGAGACTGACAAAAACCTCCGGGAATCGCACGGAAACATTGGGTGGGGCGCAAAGTCTCCAGAGGTTTCCGTTCAAGTTTCCTAAGTGGGACAGGGGCTTAAGGCAGCAACTCTACCGCTGCGCCACCGTGACTGGCAAAACTTGGATTACCTCGGTACACGTGACACTAAACTGAATTGAACCGATAGCAACATAGGAAGCAGACACAGTCCCAGGGGCTTGCTTACTCCACCATCTAATAACTACCTGCTTGCCCCGTAGCTATCCACCCACACTGGGTCCATATTTGTTGACACCCTGATGACCAAAATGTATTGACCTGCCTGAAAGGATCCAATTGACCCCCTCCATTGACTCACTGTCTAGGAGTGGTCTGAGCTATTCATCACCTTGGTGTGAAGGAATGCTTGCTGACGTTCCATCTCAATGAAGCACCCCTTCATTCGGAAGCCTCGGAGTTTGCTGCTGAAAGGAATCACATCGATGCTTAGTCCTTTGATTGCAATGGAGAAAGCATACATATTTAGTGTATAATAGACAATAGACAATAGGTGCAGGAGTAGGCCATTCGGCCCTTCGAGCCAGCACCACCATTCAATGTGATCATGGCTGATCATCCCCAATCAGTACCCCATTATTGCCTTCTCCCCATATACACTGACTATTTTTTAAGAGCCCTATCTAGCTCTCTCTTGAAATATTCTCTCATTAACAATGATAATAATTCCCATGTGAAGCCAGTACTAACTGCATTTGATACATACATCAGAGGGGCCCGATATTCCGAGTTTTGGCTCCACATCCAACAAACCTGCTTTGATTAACTGCAGATAGACAGAAATGCTGGAGTAGTCAGTGGGCCAGACAGCATCTCTGGAGAGAAGGACTGGGTCGAGACCCGTCTGATTAACTGTAGCTCTAGAAGGGGTGGGGGGTGGGGGGAGGGGTGGGTGGAGACATAGTAGTCTGAACAAGAGCTGGTCGGCATAGAGTTACGGTGTCATAGAGACATAGAGTGTGGAAACAGGCCCTTCAGCCCAACTTGCCCACACCGACAATTCAATTCAATTCAATTCAACCCACATGTCCCATCTACATTAGTACCACCTGCCTGTGTTTAGAAACATAGAAACACAGAAAAATATGTGCAGGAGTAGGCCATTCGGCCCTTCGAGCCTGCACCGCCATTCAATATGATCATGGCTGATCATCCAACTCAGTATCACGTACCTGCCTTCTCTCCATACCCCGTGATCCCTTTAGCCACAAGGGCCACATCTAACTCCCTCTTAAATATAGCCAATGAACTGGCCTCAGCTACCTTCTGTGGCAGAGAATTCCACAGATTCACCACTCTCTGTGTGAAAAAAGGTTTTTCTCATCTCGGTCCTAAAGGATTTCCCCTTTATCCTTAAACTGTGACCCCTTGTCCTGGACTTCCCCAACATCGGGAACAATCTTCCTGCATCTAGCCTGTCCAACCCCTTAAGAATTTTGTAAGTTTCAATAAGATCCCCTCTCAATCTCCTAAATTCTAGAGAGTATAAACCAAGTCTATCCAGTCTTTCTTCATATGAAAGTTCTGACATCCCAGGAATCAGTCTGGTGAACCTTCTCTGCACTCCCTCTATGGCAAGAATGTCTATCCTCAGATTTGGAGACCAAAACTGCACACAATACTCCAGTTGTACAGGGTCTCACCAAGACCCTGTACAACTGCAGTAGAACCTCCCTGCTCCTATACTCAAATCCTTTTGCTGTGAAAGGATATTAGCCCATATCCCTCTCAACCTGTCCTATCCATGTACCTGTCTAAATGTTTCTTAAACGTTGCGGTAGTCCCTGCCTCAACTACCTCCTCCGGAAGCTAATTTCATACACCTACCGAGCTTTGTGTGAAAAAGTTACCCCTCGGATTCAATAGTTCAATAGTCCTTTATTGTCACGTGTGCCCTAAGGTCCAGTGGAATTTGATTGACCGTACAGTCAGACCAAACCACGCAACAAGATACAAAACTACATAAAGGTTAAACATAAGCAGCCGCCACAACGGTGTGTGAGAATCCCCAGGGCACACAGCATAAGCAGAGACCCACAGCCATCAGTCCAATATCTGAGCCACACACACACACACACTCCCTCACCGTGATGTGACCAGAGTTCCCCTGACCACTTGTCACCCTCTCTGCAGTCCCGATTAAATCTTGCCCCCCTCACCTTAAACCTATGTCCTCTGGTCATTCTACAAGTGAAGTCCCACCTGCCCGCATTTGGCCCATGTCCCTCCAAACCTTTCCTGTCCACGTACCTGTCCAAATCATCCATCCCCAACACGCCAGAGGGCAGTTTACAGAAGCCAAGTTAATCTACAAACCCGCATGTCTTTGGAATGTGGGACGAAACCGGAGCACCCAGGGGAAAACTACCGAGTCACAGTGAGAACGTGCAAACTCCACATGGCCAGCATCAGTGGTCAGGATTGCCAGTTTTTTAATGGAATCTTGCAAGGGAAGTGAAGACTGATAATAAGCGCTTTGAGGATTAGTCGGAAAAAAAATAGGAGAGAGTGGAGACAGCAAGATCACCAACAACAGGCAGCACGGTGGCGCAGCGCTAGAGACCCTGGTTCGATCCTGACTGCGGGTGCTGTCTATACGGAGTTTGCATGTTCTCCCCGTGACCGCTTCGGTCTTCTCCGAGATTTTCAGTTTCCTCCCACACTCCAAAGACGTACAGGTTTGCAGGTTAATCGGCTTGGTATAAATATAAATTGCCCCTTGTATGTGTTAATATGCTGGGATCGCTGGTCGGTGCGGTCTCGGTGGGCTGAAGGGCCTGTTTCCGCGCTGTATCTCTAAACTAAACTAAACTAAACACGGCAAGGCGAGGACCAGTTTAAGGTGCAAAATTAGTTTTCATTTCCTTGCGAGATCTAACGGAAGGAATTTTCACCAACAAGCCACAACCCCTCTCAAGTGCAAGCGGTTACGAAAGGACGTTGAGGAACGAACTTGTGGCACCATTCGCATTGTTACCATCATGTTTGCTGAGCAGCTGAGCAGCGGTGAACATATCTCAGCGACCGGATCAGATACATCAGAGGTTCCTTGAGGAAATCAGAGGAAATTGCAGAATCACTGAAGAGGAGCTGGCATCCAAGGGTAGGGCAGATGTGGACCAGGGTGGGGGTCAAAGTCACCCAGGAAATGACAGCCCATGCTCTTTGGTATCCTGTATGGATAATATTGTGTGTGGTTTTTTTTAAGAGTAACCATCTGGATAAAAATATAAATCATAATTGTTAGCGGAGGTTTCTGGAGATGATGTCTTGTCAATCTAATTTACTATTTTTTTTATAATGTTACAAAAGTGATTCTGGGATAGTTCTAAACTCCAGCGAGTAGAGGCCCAGTGCCATCAAACGCTCATCATGTCTTATATAACTGCAACATGACCGAACAACTTCTGTACTCAATGCTCTGTGCTAGCATATGAACGGGTCCTTGTCTAAACCTTGCTTAGTTTATAAGATAAATAAAATGAGGATCAGTGGAAATAAAATGGATCTGCAATTGATTGTCCAGTGAGGCCCCAATGATTGGGGATTCGAGGATTGCCAGTGTTCAGGTTGCCCAGAGGATCTCAGTCGGCAGATATTAAATGGCTGGCAACTCGGCATCAGAGGATTCAAACACACTGGGGAATTGGCCACACAAGTGATGGGTGAACTTCAAGGCAAATGCGAGGAGCTTCACAAAAGCGACAAGGAATATGGAGGAGAAGGTCCTTACTGAAGTGGAAACAGAATGGAAGAGCACGGAGAAGAGAGGAGTGCCAGGAGCCTCTGCTGACAGTAAGCTGAAGCAAAGCATGTGTTGGCTATTATTGAAACGTCAATAAGGAACCAAAGAAGAGAGGTGATCCTTGCAGATGATAAGTGTGTTTGCACTTAGAGTAAAGATCTGGTTGCCACATTGCAGCAAAGATACTGCAGCCATTGAAAGTACAGAAGAAAGCTATGCAGATAATTGTGAGAATGGAAGCTAGTTCTAGAGGCTTTTGTCAACGTCCTAGAGCTGGCGGGCTGGTCAAAGAGATAACAGCCCAGGGGATTCAATGAAGAGTAACAAATTGTCCAAGATTGGCTGAGGTGCGCTTGTCACAGTTAGGCGACTACAGGCGACTAGAGAAAGGGAATGGGTGACGTTTTCGGTCGAGACCCTCCTTCAGACTGATGTCAGGGGAGAGGGAGATACATAGATAAGGAAGTGTAAGGTGTGAAATCAGGACAAAGGGAATGGAGATGAAGGCAAATGTAGAATAGGTCATTGTTAGCTGGGAGAAAAGATCCTCCAGCGAGCTAGATAGATCACTCAACGAAAAAGGCGTGGTGCGGTCATGGGCAGATTCGTGGGGAATTTTCGGCCCCATTTCCGTGACCGGCTTCCGTCTCCGCACCAAAGATCCCGTAGCGGAGCAAAGATACTAGTGCGGAGACGGAAGCCGGTTACGGAAACATCCTCGTAAAAATAAAAGTTATTTGGGAAAAATCTTCTCCTCATTTTCAGAATTATAATTTATTAACACAAACTGTTCCCCCGCAACGTTGATTACACTCGGGCGGGTCGGGTCGGGTCGGGTCGGGTCGGGTCGGGTCGGGTCGGGTTACTGAAATGGATGAAAAAAAGCCCCACGTTCCGTTCCGTTGCGTACTACACGTCAGCCCATTGCATTGAGCAGGAGTGGTCTATCTTGCTCCGCGATAGGATCTTTGGCTGGGAGAAGGTAACCACAAGCAAATAGAGATAAAATGTAATCAGAAACAGTCAGACTGATCGGAGAACTGGGAAGGGGGAGGGATGGAAAGAGAGGGAAAGAAAGGGCACTCAAAGTTAGAGAAGCTACACTTCCTTATCTATGTATCTCCCTCTCTCCTGTAAGGCAGAGTGTTGATTAGAACATGGGTATATAGGGTTGCATGTACAGAGACTGGGTTGAAAGAGGTGCATGTCTGGCAACTCAATGTTCAAAGGTATCGTAGCTTCACGGATGATAGGGGAGAAAGTAAATAGAGGAGGGCACATAGCATTGATTTCTTGATTAAGGCAACCGTCATTGCAAAAGTGGAAGAGGATATCCCAGAAGTCTCTTCAGTTGAGGCCACAAGGGTGAAACTGGGAAGTAAATTAGAAACATTCATTTTGCTGGTTTTATATTAGTTCTTTCAACAATCAGTAGGAATAGGGGAATTCAGCTTCCCCAGTGAAACTGGTATAGTTTGAATGTGTTTGTGCAGAGGGGTTGGCATTTTTAGACTAAGTCCAGCAGAGTTTTATCAGCCAGTACGTAGATCGTCCAAATAGAATAGCGACAGAGCCCGGTCCTAGGGATGAAACCAGGCAAGTCTTGTATTTTAGACTTTAGAGATTCAGCAAGGAAACAGGCCATTCGGCCCACCGAGTCCGTGCCGGCCAGCGATCACCTCACACACTAGCACTATCCTGCACACTAGGGACAATTTACAGAAGCCAATTAAGCTACACGACGGAATGTTTTTGAAGTGTGGGATGAAACCGGAGCACCCGGAGAAAACCCACGTAGTCATGGGGAGAACGTACAAACTCCATGCAGACGGCACCCGTAGTCAGGATCGAAACCCTGTCTCGGGCGCTGTAAGGCAGCAAACTCTACCGCTGCGCCACCGTGCCAACATGTGGCAATGGAAGCATAAAAGAATTACCAAAGAAAATTCCATATCAAACAGCACGCGTCTATGTGGAGTTTGCACGTTCTCCCCGGATGTTCCGGTTTCTTCCCACATCCTAAAGATGTGCGGGTTTGTAGTTGATTTGGCATCTGTAAATTGCCCCGACTATGCAGGGAGATGGCATAAGAGTGGGATACCATAGAACTAGTGTGAACGGGTGTTCAATGATCAATGTGGAGAATGGCCCGAATGGCATGTTTCCATGTAGTATCATTTAATTCAATGGCTCAACCCAATGAGACCTTCTAGATTTTGGATCTTTAGCTAGTTAGTCTATGATGTGTAGAGAGAAACTACAGTAAAGCTGATGCTGGTTTACACTGAAGATAGACAAAATGCTGGAGTAACACAGTGGATCAGGCAGCATCTGCGGAGAAAAGGAATAGGTGACGTTTCTGGTCTGAAGAAGGGTCTCGACCCGAAACATAGAAACATAGAAAATAGGTGCAGGAGTAGGCAAATCGGCCCTTCGAGCCTGCACTGCTATTCAATATGATCATGGCTGATCATCCAACTCAGTATCCCATCCCTGCCTTCTCTCCGTACCCCCTGATCCCTTTAGCCACAAGGGCCACATCTAACTCCCTCTTAAATATAGCCAATGAACTGTGGCCTCAACTACCTTCTGTGGCAGGGAATTCCACAGATTCGACACTCTCTGTGTAAAAAATGTTTTTCTCATCTCGGTCCTAAAAGATTTCCCCCTTTATCCTTAAACTGTGAAACCCTAGTTCTGGACTCCCCCAACATCGGGAACAATCTTCCTGCATCTAGCCTGTCCAACCCCTTAAGAATGTTGTAAGTTTCTATAAGATCCCCCCTCAATCTTCTAAATTCTAGCGAGTACAAGCCGAGTCTATCCAGTCACCTGGATACGCCTCCAGTCACCACGAAACCTCACCTATTTATTTTCTCCAGAGATGCTGCCTGGCCCGATGAGCTACATTTTGTCTATCTTCAGTGTTCTAAACCACTGCCCTTCCCCCACTCACAAATCGCTCCATCTGACTTTATAACGTTTTTCATTGCTTCCTTTGGCCAGAGTCCCTTCTTTGATTTCCGCCCAATTTCCTAATTGCCTTTTTTGGTTCCCGTACTATGTTGCCGGGCACGTCGGTGCGATTGGTAACAGCCCCTTGTGCACAGGGAGACTCTCGAAAATTATCTGCCTGACATTAAGTATGCGAATCATGTCAAACGGTGATAATGTTCCCCCTTCCAACCTCCTGGCCCGGTTCCAGTGGCGGATGAGGGGCTTGTGCATGCCAACAGGTTTCTGACAGATGCTGTGATCTTGTTCTCTACAAGGGCCAACACATGGTTTCACATAAAACGATGCAGTGATGCTGGCATCAGTTCCCTCCGATTACGTCACTAAATTCAGACCATATGAGAGAGGCTACGAAATGTCCCAGTTGACAGATTGAATAACAGCAGAGGGCTGTTACCAATTTAAAGAGATCTCAGTTAGCTCTGCAAAAAGAAAAAAAAAAAACAGTGATACCGACTGATTTAGCAAGCTAAAGTCATAGGTTGCTTCAGAAGAGGAGATTGCACAGTCACCAAGAATATCCACCGTGTCTCGAGGAAAAGATCCCACAAAATCAGGTCAAAGGAAAGTCTATATGCTTCTTCTTTGGAGGTGGGGGAAGTCATAAAAGCTAGTCAGGGAATTTTATATCCGACCTGATTGTGCTTTTAAAAAGTGCTGGAGTAACTCTGTGGGTCAGACATGGATAGGTGATGTTTTGGGCTAGGGTCCATACTCGAAACGTTGCCAACCCCTGCTCTCCAGAGATGCTGCCTGAATGTTGCCTGTCCCTGCTTTCCAGAGATGCTGCCTGACCCGCTCAGTTACTCCTGCACTTTGTGTCTTTTTTTGTAAACCAGCACCTGCAGTTCCTTGTATCTTTCTCTGATCCAAGTCTACATATCTCCAAGACCTGTACGTACACTCCGCTCGTGATAGTATTTTGAGTATCACTGAATTTAATGTCCCTTCTAATGGCTGTTATGTCTTTAAGGTTTAATATCTGGTGATCATTATCTACCCAACTTCTTAAACTAGTGGAAACAAGCCCAATGACCCAACTTGCCCACATCAACCAACATGCACCATCTACACTAGTCCTACCTGCCTGCATTTGGCCCGTATCCCTCCAAACCTGTCCTATCCATTCACCTATCTAAATGTTTCTTAAACGTTGTGATAGTTCCAGCCTCAACTGCCTCCTCCGACAATTCATTACTTACACCCACCATCCTTTGTGTAGAAAAGTTACCCCTCATGTTCCTGTTAAATCTTTCCCCTCTCACCTTAAACCCATGTCCTCTGGTTCTCGATTCCCCTACTCTGGGCAAGTGTGCATCTACCCGATCTATTCCTCTCACCATTTTGTACACTGCTGTAAGATCAAGCTCTGAGTTGCTCAGGCTCTGAGTTCCCCGCACTCAGTTTAAACCCATGTCCCACCTGGTTCTCCCTTCCCCTACTCGAGAGGGCAACTGTGTGTGCCCGTATCCCTCCAACTGTTAAACTAGTTCCAGCCTCAACTCTCCTCCGACAATTCATTACTTACACCCACCATCCTTTGTGTAGAAAAGTTACCCCTCATGTTCCTGTTAAATCTTTCCCCTCTCACCTTAAACCCATGTCCTCTGGTTCTCGATTCCCCTACTCTGGGCAAGTGTGCATCTACCCGATCTATTCCTCTCACCATTTTGTACACTGCTGTAAGATCAAGCTCTGAGTTGCTCAGGCTCTGAGTTGTATTTCGCACCAAGTTTACGATGTGACTTGGTGTTACAGATATACATTATAGTCCTCCCTGTCCTCATTGGCGAGAGGATGCTGCAATGTTTGTGCCAACACCATACTAAGTTAAACTGATCTCATCTGCCTGTATATTAATCCATGTCCCGCTATTCCCGGCACTTTCACATGCATGAAAATGCCTCTTAAACACCACGATGGTATCTACATCCAGCACCACCCAGGGCAATATATTCCAGGCTCCCACCACTCTCTGTAAAGAAAACTTAACCTGCACATATCCATTGAACTTTCTCCCTCTCACCATATAGCTATGGCTGCAGGAAAAATGTTCCCCGATGTTGGGGGAGTCCAGAACCAGGGGTCACGGTTTCAGAATAAGGAGTGGGGCATTTAGGACCGAGATGAGACAATAGACATTAGGTGCAGGAGTAGGCCATTCGGCCCTTCGAGCCAGCACCGCCATTCAATGTGATCATGGCTGATCATCCCCAATCAGTACCCCGTTCCTGCCTTCTCCCCATATCCCCTGACTCCGCTAATTTTAAGAGCTCACGAGGAAACACTTTTTCACCCAAAGAGTTGTGAATCTGTGGAATTCTCTGCCACAGAAGGCAGTGAAGGCTAATTCACTGGATGTTTCCAAGAGAGAGTTAGATTTAGCTCTTAGGGTTAAAGGAATCAAGGAATATGGGGAAAAAAAAGCCAGAATGATGTACTGATTTTGGATGATCAGCCATGATCAAGGGCCGATTGGCCTATTCCTGCACTGATTTTCTATGTTTCTAAGTAAGTTACGATCCCTGTGCTGAGGGATTGCCAGACAGTGTCTATCTGCCCAGCCACATTTGATGCATTAGATGGAACTGCTCGAGTCATGTACAAGGCTGGAACACAAATCGGCACAGCCAAGATTTCCAATGTTCAAAACAGCTGTTGAGAAGAGGATACATTCCCCACAGCTGCTGTGGGTGGAATGTGAATGTTGAGTAAACAGCATCTTAATTCCATTCATCGCCTCATGCTTTTAGTCAGGGGGAGATTGAAAACACCTTGAGTTCAATCACAAGGGTTCAAAATGGTGCCAGCACTCAAAGGCCAGAACTATAGGAAGAGGTTGGGTAGGCTGGTACTTTATTCCTTGAAGGGCAGGAGGCTGAGGGGTGATCTTATAGAGGTGTATAAAATCATGAGGGGTTTAGTGTAGTTCAGTTTAGAGATGCAGCGTGGAAACAGGCCCTTCGGCCCACCCAGACCGCAAAGACTAGCGATCCCGGCACACTTACATTATCCTACACACACACAATTTACAATTATTCCAAGTCAATTAAACTACAAACCTGCACGGCTTTGCAGTGTGGAAGGAAACCAGCGATAACTCCCGCAGGCCATGGGGAGAACGTACAAACTCCGTATAGAAACATAGAAACATAGAAATTAGGTGCAGGAGTAGGCCATTCGGCCCTTCGAGCCTGCACCGCCATTCAATATGATCATGGCTGATCATCCAACTCAGTATCCTGTACCTGCCTTCTCTCCATACCCTCTAATCCCCTTAGCCACACGGGCCACATCTAACTCCCTCTTAAATATAGCCAATGAACTGGCCTCAACTACCCTCTGTGGCAGAGAGTTCCAGAGATTCACCACTCTCTGTGTGAAAAAAGTTCTTCTCATCTCGGTTTTAAAGGATTTCCGCCTTATCCTTAAGCTGTGACCCCTTGATAGACAGCACATGTAGTCAGGATCGAACCCGGGTCTTTGGCGCTGTAAGGCAGCAGCTCTACCACTGAGCCTGTGCCAAATCGATAGGGCCAATACACAACCTTTTTTACGCAACGTAGGTGAATCAAGAACTAGAGTACATACTGTAAGTCTAAGGAGTGAGGGGAAAGATTTAATAGATCCCGAGGGGCAACTTTTTCCACTCAGAGGGCAGTGGGTATATGGAATGTGCTGCCTGAGACAGATACTATAACACCATTACAAACACCTTTGGACATGGACATGGATATGACGTGTGGAGAGGGATATGGCTCAAATGTAGACAAATGAGACTTGCTTAGAAGGGGTATCTTGGTCAGACTGGATGTGAGTTGGGCCGAAGGACCCATTTCTGTGCCCTGTGACTCTGAATCATTTGTCAGAACCAGGGGCCACACAGTCTTAGAATAAAAGGGAGGTCATTTAAGACTGAGGTGAGAAAAAACTTTTTCATCCAGAGAGTTGTGAATTTATGGAATTCCCTGCCACAGAGGGCAGTGGAGGCCAAGTCACTGGATGGATTTAAGAGAGAGTTAGATAGAGCTCTAGAGGCTAGTGGAGTCAAGGGATATGGGGAGAAGGCAGGCACGGGTTATTGATAGGGGACGATCAGCCATGATCACAATTAATGGCGGTGCTGGCTCGAAGGGCCGAATGGCCTCCTCCTGCACCTATTTTCTACATTTCTATGTTTCTAATTCAAGGCAGCCAGGAAGAGAAACAGAAAGAATAAGAGCAGAAGGTACACAAAAATGCTGGAGAAACTCAGCGGGTGCAGCAGCATCTATGGAGCAAAGGAAATAGGCAACGTTTCGGGCCGAAACCCTTCTTCAGACTTCTTCTTCAGAGTAAGAGCAGATGCTGGTTTACACCGAAGATAGACACAAAATGCTAGAGTATATCAGCGGGTCAGGCAGCATCTCCGGATAGAAGGCATGGGTGATGTTTCGGGTCAACACCCTCAGTATGAAGACTGGTTTTGACCCAAAACGTCACCCATTCCTTCTATCCAGAGATGCCACTGCTGAGTTACCCCTGCATTTTGTGTCTACCTTCAACAGAAGACTGATGGTGTCCTGTTGAAAATCTTCTAAAAATCTTACCCTAGCTCCTTTGTTGCTGTTAAAACCCACCTTTGCTCTTCAAGGGCCTGTCCCACTGTACGAGGTAATTCAAGAGTTCTCCCGAGTTCTCCCCTGATTCGAGGTTGTGTAATGTACGTAGCGGGTAGGTACGGGCTCGTACAAGTAAAAAGTAACCATTTTATTCATCACGAGTATTTTTTTACACGTGGACATTTTTCACAGCGTTGAAAAAACGTCACGAGTTTACCGGATTTCCCGAGTACCTACCGTTACTCGTACGAGCCGCCACGTGACATCCACGAGCTCCTACGTACCCGCTACGTACATTACACGAGCTCGAATCAAGGGGAGAACTCGGGAGAACTCTTGAATTACCTCGTACAGTGGGACAGGCTCTTAAGTGTGAAGAAATATCATCCTTGGAAAATATTTAAGCCCCTGTTTTTATTCCCGTGGGCTTGATGTAAGTTAACTCGAGGGTGAAGGTTTACCGATGAATGAAGAGTCCAATGTCACAATGTCAAATATCTAGGTTCCAGCCTGCGTAAAATTTAAAACTTCCATTTGTCCAGTGACCCCTACGTCAACAGCTCTCTCTAGCACGAGAGGAGACGGATATAAGGTGCAGTGAGTTGGTTTACAGGGATCTGAGGGCAAGAGAGTCACACAAAAATAAGTGACCCCCAGCTGTACCTCATTACACCATTCATTACCTCAACACCACCTGTAAATCCTCAAACTGCTTCCCAAGGCCTGAATCTTCAAGTTTCCTTGTGGTTATTGTTTTTCACCATTTAACCCCTCTCTCCCTCTGGGTATCGTGCTCTTAGATGTTTTATTTGTGTAATAAAATGCAACCAAATGCCTTTAAGTAAATGTCATCATGCCTATGTTGCACGTACCTGCATTTGCTCCATATCATTTTTCGCCTGATCGAAGAGATGCCTCTTCAATGCTATTTCTAACCCTGCTTCCAGCGCCACCCCTGGCAGTTCACTTCAGATACCAACTACATTTTGTGTGAAAAACCTATCCCACTGATCTGCTGTAAACCTCTCCTGCTGCACCTTGAGTCTATCTGCTCTCGTGTTAGATACCCCAACCCTCTGAGACAGGGGCTGAAGAGCAAGTTTCTCACACAACAACTAGTGACTACATCTGCACCTCATCACACCGTTGATAGAGTTGCTGCCTCACAGCGCCAGAGTCCTGGGTTCAATCCTGACTACGGGTGCTGTCTGTACGGGGTTTGTGCATTCTCCCCATGGTCGGTGTGGGTTTTCTCCAGGTGTTCCGGTTTCCTCCCACACTCCAAAGCAGTACAGGTCTGTGTGCGAATTGGCTCGGTATAAATGTAAATTGTCCCGTGTGTGTGTAGGATAGCGTTAGTGCGTGGGGATCGCTGGTCAGCACGGACTCGGTGGGCCGAAGGGCCTGTTTCCACGTTGTATCTCTAAACTAAACATTAGCGACCCGCCCGATGCATGCCTTTGGTAATCGTATATACCTCCATCCAGTCACCCATCAACCTCCCCCACTGTGGTGACCACAGACCCAGCTTGGTGACTGGGCAACGGAAGCAACATTTAGGGGGCAATGTGGGAGGGGGAATGGTTGGTAGAGGGAGGTTAGGGGAAGCAGTCGTCCCATCGTGAGCAAAGATCAAATGGTGCCCCTCAATAATGGCAGATTGAAAACCTGAATCTCCACATGTTGAAATGTTTAAAGACTTTTGTCAGTGTCAGTGGTTGATAAATGATTTTGTGATTATGAGGCTATTTAAATAGCTCTCCATTTAAATGTTTAAATAAAGCAGCTTAATCAGGTCCATTTGGCAAGAGCAGGATGCTTATGATTAATAACACGAGCTCTTCATCTGCAGTTAAAATCAACAATAAATCAGTGGAGAGAAGGAGCCAGGCTCGGAGAAACACTGAGGTCCCATCCAGGACCCAGAGACATGAAGCCAGGAACCGCACTGGACCCAGCCAGAGATCGCACTGGACCCAGCCAGAGATCGCACTGGACCCAGCCAGAGATCGCACTGGACCCAGCCAGGGACCGCACTGGACCCAGTCAGGGACCCCACTGGACCCAGCCAGGGACCGCACTGGACCCAGCCAGTGACCGCACTGGACCCACTGGACCCAGCCAGGGACTGCACTGGACCCAGCCAGGGACTGCACTGGACCCACTGGACCCAGCCAGGGACTGCACTGGACCCAGCCAGGGACTGCACTGGACCCACTGGACCCAGCCAGGGACTGCACTGGACCCAGCCAGGGACCGCACTGGACCCACTGGACCCAGCCAGGGACTGCACTGGACCCAGCCAGGGACTGCACTGGACCCAGCCAGGGACTGCACTGGACCCAGCCAGTGACCGCACTGGACCCAGCCAGGGACTGCACTGGACCCACTGGACCCAGCCAGGGACCACACTGGACCCAGCCAGGGACTGCACTGGACCCAGCCAGGGACCACACTGGACCCAGTCAGTGACTACACTGGACCCAGCCAGAGATCGCACTGGACCCAGCCAGGGACAACACTGGACCCAGCCAGGGACTGCACTGGACCCAGCCAGGGACAACACTGGACCCAGCCAGAGATCGCACTGGACCCAGCCAGGGACAACACTGGACCCAGCCACCGCACTGGACCCAGCCAGGGACTGCACTGGACCCAGCGTCACACAGTGGTGGGCAGTGATTGTTCGCTTGGACTGTGTGACTTTCCCCACTTCTGTGGCTGCTCCGTCAGTTTTCCCGATTCCCAGTCTTTCACTTTCCCCATTACTCCCTGTCTCTCTCTTCCAAGAAGGAAGATGTCGTGGAGTGTGGGAAGGGCTGAGATGCGGAAAAACATTTTCACCCAGAGAGTTGTGAATCCGTGGAATTCTCTCCCACAGAAGGCAGTGGAGGCCAATTCACTGGATGTTTCCAAGAAAGAGTAATAGCCCTGTCCCACGGTGCGAGTTCATTCCAAGAGCTCTCCCGAGTTTAAAAAAAATCAAACTCGTGGTAAGCACGGAGAATGAACGTAGCGGGTACGTCGGAGCTCGGGGACGTCTCTTAACGCTAACGGCAGGCACTCGGGAAGACTCGCTAACGGCAGCTAAGCACGGGAAGACTCGGGAAGATTTTTCAACATGATGAAAAATGTCCACGAGAGCCCCGAGTACCGACGAGTGGCCATTACCGTAAATCTCCGAGTTCGAATCAGGGCAAACTCGGGAGGACTCTTGGAATGAACTCGTACCGTGGGACAGGGCTTTTAGATTTAACTCTTCAGGCTAAAGGAATCAAGGGATATGGGGAGAAAGCAGGAACGGGGTACTGAATTTAGATGGTGAGGCAGCAGCTATGGAGTGAAAGAAATAGGCAACGTTTCAGGCCGATACCCTTCGGGTTTCGGCCCGAAACGTTGCCTATTTCCTTCGCTCCATAGATGCTGCTGCACCCGCTGAGTTTCTCCAGCACTTTTGTCCACCTTCGATTTTCGAGCATCTGCAGTTCCTTCTTATACACAACGTTTACTGAACAGACGCTGATCTTCACAATTGGACATTGTCCCTGAGCCACACTGGGCAAAATACACCAGCTGATCCCGGGATGGGTGAACCCTGAACCCAACCATCCCACCCCTGACCTCCCTGGTAGACCATGGGCCCTGACCGCCATGGGTTGGTATTACAGATACCACTGGACAATAACCAATCGATTATCTTCCTGCGCAGTTTGAAATCTCCCCGACATCTTCTCCAACTACGGGGAGCACCAAAAATACTTCACAACGTAGTTTTAGTTTTAAAGATACAGCACGGAAACAGGCCCTTCGGCCCATCAGAGCCCACACCACCCATCGATCACCCCTTCACACTCGTTTTAGTTTAGTTTAGAGAAACTTAGATTCAGATTCAGATTCAGATTCAGATTCAATTTTAATTGTCATTGTCAGTGTACAGTACAGAGACAACGAAATGCATTTAGCATCTCCCTTGAAGAGCGACATAGCAAACGATTTGAATAAAAAAAATAATAAGTGTCCGGGGGGGGGGGGTGGGTGGTGATTGGCAGTCACCGAGGTACGTTGTTGAGTAGAGTGACAGCCGCCGGAAAGAAGCTGTTCCTCGACCTGCTGGTTCGGCAACGGAGAGACCTGTAGCGCCTCCCAGATGGTAGGAGGGTAAACAGTCCATGGTTGGGGTGAGAGCAGTCCTTGGCGATGCTGAGCGCCCTCCGCAGACAGCGCTTGCTTTGGACAGACTCAATGAAGGGGAGCGTGGAACCGGTGATGCGTTGGGCAATTTTCACCACCCTCTGCAATGCCTTCCGGTCGGAGACAGAGCAGTTGCCATACCATACTGTGATGCAGTTGGTAAGGATGCTCTCGATGGTGCAGCGGTAGAAGTTCACCAGGATCTGATTAGTTTCGAGATACAGCGTGGAAACAGGCCCTTCAGCCCACCAAGTCCATGCCGACCATTGATCACCCTATCCTACACACTCAGGGCAATTTACAGAAGCCAATTAACCAACAATCCCGCATGCCTTGGGAGTGTGGGAGGAAACCGGAGCACCCAGAGGAAAACGCCGCAGTCACAGGAATAGTGTGCAAAGTCTGTGCAGGCGGCATCCGAGGTCTGGATAGAAAATGGTCTCTGGCGCTGAGACGGTGGGGATAATGGAAAGGATGGGCGGCCTGGCGCCCGGCTGGAAGGCGCTCCCGTGTGGGCGGCCCGGTGCGGGGCGGAGACGGTACTCCGGTGGCTGAGGCGGCGTTATGGCGGCTGCGACCTGAATCCGGGGCTCGGCCGCGGGCCAGTGGACGACATCGTCGGGAGCTCGCGGGTCACAGGTTGAAGCCTGTTTTCCGGAGCTCCCGTGGCAACAGCTGCGTCCGCTGGACTGGAGGGCGGCAGCTTCGACCACCCCCGGGCCGCGGAGCTTGAACCGCGGGACTGACTTACCGTCGCCCGGTGGGGTATCGCCTCAGCGCAGAGGGAGAAGAGGAGGGACGAGGTTCGTTGCATTTCGTTGTCTCTGTACTGTACACTGACAATGACAATTAAAATTGAATCTGAATCTGAGACAGTAACTCTAAGACTTTTGCCTCCATCACAGTGAGGAGGTGCCTGGTGAACTCACTGTGGTGGATGTTCATTTGTGTTTATTGTGTGTTGTTTATTATTACATGTATGGCTGCAGGCAACGACATTTCGTTCAGACCAAAAGGTCTGAATGACAAATAAAGGATTCACTTCAATTCAAGTAGAAAACGATTCCCCTCTCTCACTTTCCCGTTCCTAATCGAGCTCCTTGTCCTCTTGCCATTGGAATCAAAGCAATCTGCAAACATTTCTTGCACCTTCATTACTAATCAGTTCAGTTTCAGTTTAGTTCATTGTCACCTGAGACAACAGGTAGAGTGAAACGTTTTTTTTTGTTGCGTGCCACCCAGTCAGCAGAAAGACAACACTGGTCAGACTCATCATGCAACGGTGAAAGCAACAGGTGCCCCAAACTTTCTGAGGCGCAACTTTCATCATTGTTCAACTTCTGTCAAGGAGAAGCTATACTTCACCCTCGTTAGACCTCATTTGGACTACGCAGTTGCAGCATGGGACCCATACACAAATAAAAACATTTCATCCATCGAACGTGTCCAAAGACAGGCAGCTCGGTTTGTTACTAACACCTATGAGAGAGAAGCGAGTGTCACCAAACTTCTGAATTCTCTGGGGTGGAACCCTCTCCAAGACAGACGTGAAGCTCACCGTTTGACCTGTTTTTACAAAATGTTAAATGGTCAGCTCGACATAGACTACAAGACCTACACCAAACCCAAATCAATTAGGAGCAGACGAGGGCATTCGATCCAATTTGTGATCCCAGCTACAAAGACAGATGTGTACAGCAATTCGTTCTTCCCCCGCACAATTAAAGCATGGAATAATCTCCACCCAACTATAGTTACCCAACCAGATGCAACTACATTTAAAGTAGCTCTTTCTTCCCAATAACCCTTTCTGGCTTAAGCCCTCCCTTCACCACCTCCAGTTTAAATTCCATTTGGAATATTCTGGAGGACCAAGAAACAAAGAAGAAACACAAGCTTACGATCGAGACATTCACAGTGTACAACTAACTACACGGCAAGGGTATAAAGTCTAGTGAAAGGCCAGTAAAGCCCGATCAAAGATAGCCTGATTGTAGTTCAGGGCTGCTCGCTGCTTGCAGTTGAATAACTCGCATTGCAAGGAGTTTCGCAACCTTATTTTCAAGATGCCACTTGGCATCCCTTTTTCTCTCAGTTTGTTTCACAAGCAAGAACAATTAATGGCGGGCCGGCCAGCCAGCTGGCTAGCCAGCCAGTTAGCCAGCCAGCCAGCCAGCCAGTCAACCAGCCAGCCAGCCAGCCAGCCAGTCATCCAGCCAGCCAGCCAGCCAGACAGCCAGCCAGTCAACCAGCCAGACAGCCAGCCAGCCAGCCAGCCAGACAGCCAGCCAGTCAACCAGCCAGTCAGCCAGCCAGTCAGCCAGCCAGACAGCCAGCCAGACAGCCAGCCAGTCAGCCAGCCAGTTAGCCAACCAGCCAGCCAGCCAGCCAGCCAGCCAGCCAGCCAGCCAGCCAGCCAGCCAGCCAGCCAGCCAGCCAGCCAGCCAGCCAGCCAGCCAGCCAGCCAGTCAGCCAGCCAGCCAGCCAGCCAGCCAGCCAGCCAGCCAGCCAGCCAGCCAGCCAGCCAGCCAGCCAGCCAGCCAGCCAGCCAGCCAGCCAGCCAGCCAGCCAGTCAGTCAACCCAGCCAGTCAGCCAGCCAGACAGCCAGCCAGTCAACCAGCCAGACAGCCAGCCAGTCAACCAGCCAGACAGCCAGCCAGTCAACCAGCCAGTCAGCCAGCCAGTCAACCAGCCAGACAGACAGCCAGACAGACAGCCAGTCAGCCAGCCAGTTAGCCAACCAGCCAGCCAGCCAGTCAACCAGCCAGCCAGCCAGCCAGTCAACCAGCCAGCATTCTGCTGTTTATCGTGTCCAGTTTCATTGGGCCATCCATCGCCACTCATGTACAGCCCAAGTCTAGGATCTGTAAACAACTTGGGAAATATTTCTTTATTCGATCTCCATCTTATAAAGGGAATGGGTTATGAGCCATCTGTGGGTTTCTGTGGGTCAGACCATTTCCAGACTGGGTTGCGAGCATGACAGTGCAGCTCAGCAGAATGTGGGCCTGGAACAAAAAAAACCTTCAGTCACATCTGGATTTAGAATCTCTGCTGATGTTGGATGGAAAGGTTGCTCACATCTGGATGAATGGGCGGGAGGGCCTCTGGTCCCGGCTGGAGCTAGGGGCTGAGATGCCTCTCGCTGTTCATCGTCTCACTGATAAACGGAGATAACAAGCGCGCCCAACTCTGGTCACATCTGGATTCACAACTGGATGGGACTCCGGCAGCAGCAGCAGCAGCAGCTGCATTACCAGGCAGTGGGATCCCCGGTAGCTTGTTGGCAGCATCTCCTGCTTGCTGTCGTCATGGTTCCGACTCTCCCTCTCCCGACATCCAGCTCAGCCGCCTCGTTCCCTTGTACTCCGTGCCTCTCCCCACTTCCGTGGCTGCTCCTTGTCATCTTTCCCTCTTTCCCCCTCTTTCTCCAGTATTCCGTCTCTCTTCCAAGCACGCAGGGAAGAGCAGAGAACGGGCGGGAGATGTGGAAGTGAAGATGGGGAGTGGATGATCAAAGAGGGAGAGAACGGGAGGAGAAACAAAGAAACATAGAAACACAGAAAATAGGTGCAGGAGTAGAGGCCATTCGGCCCTTCGAGCCTGCACCGCCATTCAATATGATCATGGCTGATCATCCAACTCAGTATCCTGTACCTGCCTTCTCTCCGTACCCCTTGATCCCTTTAGCCACAAGGGCCACATCTAACCCTCTTAAATATAGCCAATGAACTGTGGCCTCAACAACCTTCTGTGGCAGAGAATTCCACAGATTCACCACTCTCTGTGTGAAAAATGTTTTCCTCATCTCGATCCTAAAAGATTTCCCCCTTATCCTTAAACTGTGACCAACTATCATTTAACTCCCTTTAACTCTCCCTTACTTTATCCATCCCACCGCCTTTCCTCTCTCCCTCTCTCCCTCTCCCCAAACTTCTTGCTCTCCGTCCTTTCACTCTCACTTTCTATCTCTCACTTTCGCCCGCCCTCCTTCCCCTCTCCTTTCCCCTTCCCCTTGCTCACCATCCCTCCGCGCTCCCCGCCCCCTTGCTTTCTCCTCTCTCTCCGTTTCTCTGTCCCTCTTTCCCTCCCAAACACCCGCCCCGAATCACTGTGGTTCCACGGTGCCTGTTCGTCTTTTTTTAAATCCGTGTACGTCCTGGATCCTCGGAGGAGGAGGCAGGCTCCAGCAGAGGTCGGTCATGTTGCCTCTCAACTGAGCCAACGCCAATATCCTCATGGGTGGTTTTGCTAATGCTGCAGAACTGTGCAATGGGAGGGCCACTTCAGCAATGGGAGCTCTTAAATCTGCTTGGCACGAAATATAGAGAAGCTGAGCGCAGATTCAAGGGGAGACAAGCACCGCGGGGGAATGAAAGGCAGAAAAATAAATAAGGGCCAGTCTGAAGGGCAGTGAAAACAAATGGCAGAATACAGACAAAACAAGAAACCGGGTGGCTTTTAAGGACAAATACATTGAACAGAGAAAAGTACAGCACAGGAACAGGCCTTCAGCCCGTATATATATAGAAACATAGAATGCAGGAGTAGGCCATTCGGCCCTTCGAGCAAGCGCCATTATTCAATATGATCATGGTTGATCATCCAAAGTCAGTACCCCGTTCCTGCTTTCTCCCCATATCCTTTGATCCCGTTAACCCTAAGAGCTAAATCTAACTCTTTCTTGAAAACATACATTGGATTGGCCTCCACTGCCTTCTGTGGCAGAGAATTCCACAGATTCACAACTCTCTGGGTGAAAACGGTTTTTCCTCATCTCAGTCCGAAATTAGGCGACCCCTTATTCTTAAACTGTGTGACCCCTGGTTCTGGACTGTCCCAACATGGACAATAGTTGTCCTGCTGAACATTAAGGTACGATAAACTATGCTATGTTAATGCAGCTGCTGCTGCTGCTGGAGTCCCATCCAGCCTGCATGTGATCCATAACCCGTCATTCCATTCATATTTACGTATATCGAACAATATGAACAATAAAGTCTAGAAGGCATATTAAATCAGGGCAATGATAAAAGTGAAATTAAACCTTTTGAGTTTAGTTTAGTTTAGAGATACATTGCGGAAAAAGGTCCTTCGGCCCAACGAGTCCGTGCTAGCCTGTGATCTCTATACATTAACACTATCCTACACACACTGGTGAATTCACAATTTTACCGATAACAAACCTACAAACCTGTACGTCTTTGGCGTGTGGGAGGAATCCGGAACACCCGGGGGAAACCCACGCAGGTCACGGGGAGAAGGTACAAACTCAGTACAGACACAGCACCCTTGGTCAGGATCGAACCCGGGTCTCTAGCGCTGTAAGGCGGCAAATCTACCGCTGCGTTGCCGTGCCATCTCTGAAAAACATGACTCAAGGGGGGGGGACAGAACTGGCAGCAATTTTACTGCCTGCACAGTTTTTACACGAGTTAGGGAGAGGAGTGAAAAGGAACGTAGGGAACAATATTAGCTCAATAAATATTCACGGCTGCAAAGGAATATCATGGCGGAAGGATCGACCGTGATCCCATATGTGGTGGATTCAAGAGTAAATAATGCAGCAAGCACATTGCTGTGATATTGGAGGGAGGGAGAACGAACCTGGAGGGAACTTTCTGACATGCAAACTACTGGGGCAGCGGAGTGGAGGATTTTAATTACACAATAGTATTAACTGAAATAACATCAGTGTACCTTTGAGAGAACACAGTTACTAAATAGCAGTCTGAAGAGCTTTTTTTCAGCCAGTGTGTGTGTAGCAAGGCCGACAGACTGGAATGAAATTCTGATCTGAGACCTGATCAGGGGGATTACTGAGAGCGTTTTTGCAGTAGTGATCATAATCTTAGATTTAGTATAATCACGGAAGAGGACAAAGACAAAATAGGATTAAACTTGGGGCAGGGCCAACATTTACTGGACTAAAATGTGATTTAGCAAACATGGAATGGTAATAGCTACTTGAGATAAGTAAATCTCAGTAATGGGAGGCATTTAGGAATCGGTTCAAAAGGCATCTGGAGAAACATGTAAACGAGTAGATGATGTCGAGGGATTCTGAAGATGTTTTTTTTTTGTTACCCTGAAGGTGGATGGAATTTGCACAACACTGCCCAAGGGGAAGACACAGGCAAGGGCTTGCACAAACCTTGAGGAAGTATCTAGAAAGGCACTTAAATCAAAGGACAGTAGGATGCAAATCAAATGCTGGAAAATTTGAATTAGTATAGATGTGCACTCAATAGTAAGCTTAGCCACAGTAGACCAGGGCCCGTATTGTGCTGCACTTGTAGCTCGATGGCCACAGGTAGGTATTTGACAGGGAAGTGACAAATGCATTTGGTGCAACAAAACAAGGCAATTCTGGAGGATACTGAATGGTGTGGAGTGATGGAGTCTCTGTCCAGCCACCCCAGTCGGCTGTGGAGGCCAAGTCAATGGCGGAGATAGACAGATTCTTGATTAGTAAAGCCCTTGTCCCACTTAGGAGACCTAAACAGCAACCTCTGGTGACCTTGCCCGCTGCCACCCAAAAATAAATCAAGGTCAAGGTGACCTGCAACCTCCTACCACCTCCCACGCACATGTTGAAAACCTTCCTCAACTATGAAGAAAACCGGCTTCAACTAGACCTGCGACTAAACAATTATCGATTTTTAAAACTGCAACCTATTTTTAGTCGAGGCCGGTTTTAATCATTGGTGAAAGAAATAGCAGCGACCTCGATGAAGCCTCGACCACGCGTAAACCACTTTCGACCATTGGGAAGAGTGACCAAAACCTCCGGTGACCTCATGGAAACCTTTGGTGGCGGGAAAGGTCACCAGAGGTTGCTGTTTAGGTCTCCTAAGTGGGACAGGGGCCTAAGGGTGCCAGGGTTATGGGGAGAAGGCAGGAAAATGGGGTTGAGGGAGAAAAATGGGTCGGCCATGATTGAATGGCAGAGTAGACTTGATGGGCCGAATGGCCTAATTCTGCTCCTAGAACTTATAAAGACAGCAAGATTGACCAATGAGATGGTTAAAAACATAAGGTAGACAAAAATACTGGAGAAACTCAGCGGGTGAGGCAGCATCTATGGAGCGAAGGAAAAAACATATATGTTAAAAACATGTGTGGGATTCTTTCCATTATCAGCTGAAGCTTTGACTAACAGAGTAAGGAGATCTCGCAGAGCCATACAGCGTAGAAACAGGCCCTTTGGCCCAACATGTCCCGTCTGCAATAGACCCACCTGCCTGCATTTGGCCCATATCCCTCTCACCCTGCAGGAAGAGGATAGACAGCTCACATACTGATCCACACATTACAGCAAAGAGGAGATTCTGTGGGAGGGGGGAGGAGGGGGGGGGGGGGCAGAGGAGATTTACGAGGGTGTTGGCAGGACGGGAACATTTTTGCTGTGATGGAAGAGTGGATAAGGCACAGTTGTTTACCTTGGAGCAGTGGAAGCCAAGAGAAGGCAAAGTCGAGGTGTATGTAACATCAGGACACAGTAAATAGGAAGGGCATATTTTCTTAGGCAGAAGAGTTAAACGCCGGTGGGCGTAGATATAAGCTAATTAATAAAAGGTTCAGCAGGGAGATGGGAAGAGGGAGTTCTATCAGAACTCACCGCAAGAGAGGATAGTAAAAGATGGTAAAGAAAAGTAAAACGCCTTAACGCATTTTAAAAGTACATTGGAAGATAGTGACAAAGTAATTCAGCAGAACAGGCAGCATCTCTGGAGAGCAGGAATGGGCGATGTTTCGGATCGAGAGCCTTGTTCAGAGTGTCCTCCTGAGTTACTCCAGCATTTTGTGTCTATCTTCGTTGTAAAAAAGCACCTGCAGTTCCTTCCCACACACTAAAAATACTTGGGTATGTAATTGAAGAGCTGAGACCTGCAGGGTTATGGATCTGGGGCTGGAAAGTGGGGAGCTCTTTCCCTGCAGAAGTTGATGGGCCAAATGGCCTCCCCAGTTGTGAATGTTCAAAGATTCCATCGTTTACAAGGTCCAAAACTGCACACGGTCACAGCATGAGACAGATTATGTTGATGTTATTTCCCCGTTCTCAGGTCATGGTGTTCTCAGCGTCAGGAGTTCACCGCGAGCAGGCTGGGACCATGTGGCTGAGGTCCACCACCTCCCGCAGACCATCCAGAGCCAGAGGCACCTCGCCACAGGCAGTGGGGTGGAGGCCCAGCAGCAGGGCTCCAGAGGCTCCGGCATGCATTCCCCCCTCCCCCCCCCCCCCCCCCCCCCCCCCCCATCCATGTCCCCATCCATGTCCAAATATACACATCACTGGAATTGTCCAAGAGACAATATCTGGAAAAACTGAGCAGCAATACCACACCAAAATAGTAAAGGGGTCATTCCTGCTGCAAAAGGATGTTAGAATTAAGCCTAAAACCAGTCAAAAACATGGAATTCTGCTCTTTATCACCAGACTATTCATAACGGCTGTTAGTTACGCCTCAGTTTACAGAGTATATGGTCAAATCCCTTCTGGATCACAGCATTAAGTTCTGATCATACATCACAGGAAGGATATGTGGTCTTTGGTGGCAGTGCAGTGTCAATGGCAATGAATGTTAATCTTTCTTCCCAATGGCCAGCAGAACATAGGGCAACACGCATGTAGGGCAACACGCATGTAGGGCAACACGCATGTAGGGCAACACGCATGTAGGGCAACACGCATGTAGGGCAACACACATGTAGGGCAACACACATGTAGGGCAACACGCATGTAGGGCAACATGCATGTAGGGCAACACGCATGTAGGGCAACACGCATGTAGGGCAACACGCATGTAGGGCAACAAGATGTAAGATTTAGACCCCCAGTTCCCACCCATAACATGGTATTGGAACGTAGATCAAACCCAATCAGAATGTCAATGACAGGGAGAGATTAAAGTGAATACCAGCAGCTCTCTTCACCACTCATGCTAACCCTATTTTATTTAAGTTATCAACTCTAATGAAGTTGGGTGCTCATGTTGCAGTTATATACTGCAAGACGTTGGTGAAGCCGCAGTTAGAGTATTGTGTCCAGTTCTGGGCACCGTGTTACAGGAAAGATGTTGTCAAGCTGGAAGGGAGACGGAGAAGATTTACGAGGAAGTTGCCAGGTCTCGAGGGTCTGAGCTCTAGGGAGAGGTTGAGCAGGCTGGGACTCTATTCCTTGGAGCGCAGGAGGATGAGGGGTGATCTCATAGAGGTGTACAAAATCATGATCGGGTAGACATACAGAGTCTTTTGCCCAGAGATGGGAAATAGAGAACTAGAGGACATGGGTTGAAGGTGAGAGGGGGGGAAATTTTGACAGGAACCTGAGGGGTAACTTTTTCCGCACAAAGGGTGGTGGGTGTATAGAACGAGCTGCTGGAGGAGGTAGTTGAGGCGGGGACTATCACAACGTTTAAGTAACAGTCAGACAGGTACATGGATAGGACAGGTTTAGAGGGATATGGGCCAAACGCAGGCAGGTGGGACCAGTGTAGATGGGACATGTTGGTCGGTGTGGGCATGTTGGGTCGAAGGGCCTGTTTCCAAGCTGTGTGGCTCGATAACGGTTTCAGAAAGGTTTCACTGGTTCCATTACACACAGACTGTTTTCCCCAGAGGGTTGACTCACTGTGACACAGTAACAACTTTCCCACTGCATTCTAGTCGGGGATTAGAATTGAATAAACAGATGGTGAGGCCTCTTGCACTTTCAACTGGACAGATGAAACATCTCCCAATGCCGGGATCCAACATTCAAGACAGCATCCCTTTATCATCCTGCCACATGCATACCCAACACAAATAAACACACATTAATCCAAGCAAATAATGGTGCTCACAGTCAGACCAGAGCATGCACGCACGCTCACACACAGTCACATTCTCCCAACACACTCCTGTTGTTATAACAAAGCTGTTAGAAAATGGAAAAAAATGGTCAAACTGTGCCTTGGCTACTGATGTGTCATCTTCATTAATATTTATATTTACTCTCTGTTTTTCCATGATGCAAGTGTATCTGGCTTGTCCATCCCCAATCCGTGACGTGATCAGACGTGAAGCTCACCGTTTGACAAAATGTTAAATGGTCAGCTCGACACAGTCTACAAGACCTACACCAAACCCAAACCAATTAGGAGCAGACGAGGGCATTCGATCCAATTTGTGATCCCAGCTACAAAGACAGATGTGGACAGCAATTCGTTCTTCCCCCGCACAACTAAAGCATGGAATAATCTCCACCCAACTATAGTTACCCAACCAGATGCAACTAAATTTAAAGTAGCTCTTTCTTCCCAATAACCCTTTCTGGCTGAAGCCCTCCCTTCACCGCCTCCAGTTTAAATTCCATTTGGAATATTCTGGAGGACCAAGAAACCAAGAAAACCAATCCTTCTTGAGACTGTCGTGAAACTGTGCAGCTCTTCTGGTGAAGCCACCTCCAACTGTTCTGTTGGGAAGAGAGTCCCAGGAATTGGACCCAATGATGAGGAAGAACGGCATTGTATTCGGACGTCAAGATGGAGTGGTTCTTGGAGGGCAGCCGACAGCTGGTGGTGTCGCCATGTCTCTGCTATCCTGGCCCTCCTTGGCCCAGAGGTTATAGGAACAGAATTAGGCCATTCGGCCCATCGAGTCTACTCTGCCGATCAACCATGGCATGGCCAAAGAAATTCCTGCTCATCTCCTTTCTGAAAGGTGCCTCCTTTTATACCGAGGCTGTGGCCTCTGCTCCACTTGTGGAAACATCCTCTCCACGTCCACTCTATCCAGGTGTTTCTAGGCTGGTTGCAGCGGTTGCAGGTATAACCCAGGTGAGTGATGCATGTTGGCCATGGTACACCACTGCAGTCGGTGAAGGAAAGGGATATTTAGAGTGGTGAACAGGGTCTGTTTTGCCTTGCATCTACGCATCCAACATTGGAGCTAACTCACCCGGCAAGTGGAGAGAACTCCATCGTGCACCCGACGTGTGGCTTTTAGGGAAGCGGTTTGATTTGTTAATTAGTTGAGTTTGAGGCAGTGACGTAAATATTACAAGAGTTAAGAGTGTTTAATTGTCGTATGGAATACGAGTGGAACAATCAAATTCTTCCTTACTACAGTTTAACAGGTACATTAAAAACCAACACACCACAAATAAACATACGATAAAATATCATGGTATCGTTTCTAGTTTAGTTTAGAGATACAGCGCGGAAACAGGCCCTTCAGCCCATCAAATCCCTGCCGACCAGCGATCTCCTACACACTAGGGACAATTTCCAGAAGGCAGGGTATAACCCCAGGGAGTGTTTAAGAAGGAACTGCAGATGCTGGAAAATCGAAGGTAGACAAAAATGCTGGAGAAACTCAGCGGGTGCAGCAGCATCTATGGAGCGAAGGAAATAGACAACGAGGGCTGAGGGAGAGCTGAGAAGGGGAGGAGACAGCAAGGGCTACCGGAAACTGGTGAAGTCAATGTTCACGCCGCTAGGGTGTAGACTGCCCAAGTGGAATATGAGGTGCTGCTCCTCCAATTTCCGGTGGTGCTCACTCTGGCCATGGAGGAGACCCAGGACAGAAAGGTCGGATTCGGAAATGGGAGGGGGAGTAGAAAGTACTGAGCCACCCTGGAGGTCAGGTTGGTTAATGCGGACCGAGCGGAGGCGTTCGGCGAAAAACGATCGCCAAGCCTCCGCTTGGTCTCACGGGTGCAATGGATGAGGTTGGAGGAGATGCAGGTGAACCTCTGTCGCACCTGGAACGACTGCTTGGTCCCTTGAATGGAGTCGAGGGGGGGGGGGAGGTAACACCAGGGACCTTCACACACACAGGAACCTAAAGCTGTTGACGTTCCATTGAGTGTCGGAGACAAACTGAGATAGCATGTGGTCCAAAGCAAGCGCTGTCTCCAAAGCAAGCGCTGTCTGCGGAGGGCGCTCAGCATCGCCAAGGACTGCTCTCACCCCAACCATGGACTGTTTACCCTCCTACCATCCGGGAGGCGCTACATGTCTCTCCGTTGCCGAACCAGCAGGTCGAGGAACAGCTTCTTTCCGGCGACTGTCACTCTACTCAACAACGTACCTCGGTGACTGCCAATCACCCCCCCCCCCCCCCCCCCCCCCCCCCCTCCGGACACTTATTATTTTTTTTATTCAAATCGTTTGCTATGTCGCTCTTCAAGGGAGATGCTAAATGCATTTCGTTGTCTCTGTACTGTACACTGACAATGACAATTAAAATTGAATCTGAATCTGAATCTGAATCTGAATCTGAGCTCCCGCTGTTTGGTTGAAACCAACGTTGATGGCCTATTAACACTTGGACTGGAGAACAGGAATCATGTCTAGATGAAGGGGGACACAATATAAATCTTGCATCTTTGTGAATTGTGGCACATTCCTCTCGCCCATAGTGTGGCTGGCAAAAATAATATGTTGAGTTTGCACAATGCAAGATGTGAACGCACCAAGTCTATTTTCACTATGCGCGGCCCCCTATGTATAGATAGGAGCTGAGACCGATCCCTACAGGCCAATGGTGCACACTCGATCTCTACAGGTACGGACAGGAACCAACGAACCATTATCTTTAATAAGCGCCGTGGATATTTGCATATAGAGAAACCAACAATGAGGCAGGTCCAGGCTACACAAAACCTGACAGGAATGAAACATGTTGGTTAGGAATGAACTGCAGATGCTGGAAAATCGAAAAATGCTGGAGAAACTGCGGGTGCAGCAGCATCTATGGAGCGAAGGAAATAGGCAACGTTTCGGGCCGAAACCCTTTCGGGTTTCGGCCCGAAACGTTGCCTATTTCCTGAATGCCTAATGCATTTCGTTGTCTCTGTACTGTACACTGACAATGACAATTAAATTGAATCTGAAATTGAATCTGAAATGGTTCCTATTCGGGCCCGGAACGTTGCCTATTTCCTTCGCTCCATAGATGCTGCTGCACCCGCTGAGTTTCTCCAGCTTTTTTGTGTACCTTCGATTTCCCAGCGGCTGCAGTTTTCCTTCTTGAACACATGTCTTTGGAGTGTGGGAGGAAACCAGAGCACCCGGGGAAATCCCACGCAGTCACGGGGAGAACGTACGGACTGCACCCGTGGTCAGGATCGAACCCTGGTCTCTGGCACTGCAGCTCGTCAGCAGGCTGGCATGCCATTTGACTACCGCTGGTAAAGCCATGCAATAATAGGTTACCAGTCTTTATGCAGCTCTATGAAGAAAAAGGCCATCGGTCAGGCTCAAATGTCCCATTGAGACACATCATAGGCCCTCCATCCTTTCCTTGTAACTCAAGCCCTTCAAATACGACATATAAAATTATTAAGGGATTGCTGGAAAAATGTTCCTGATGTTGAGAAAGGACATTCTTGCTATTGTGGGAGTGCAGCGTAGGTTCACAATGTTAATTGTGGCGACCCAGACGTGTAATGAAAGAATGGGTCGACTGGGCGTGTATTCACTTGAATTTAGAAGGAAGCATACACAATTCTTAAGAAATTGGACAGGCTAGATGCAGTAAGAATGTTCCCCATGTTGGGGGGAGTCCAGAACCAGGGGTCACTGTTTAAGAATAAGGAGTGGGCCATTTAGGACTGAGATGAGGAAAAACTCCTTCACCCAGAGAGTTGTGAATCTGTGGAATTGTCAGCCACAGAAGGCAGTGGAGGCCAATTCACTGGATGTTTTCAAGAGAGATTTAGTTCAGGGCTAACCGGCATGAAGGGATATGGGGAGAAAGCAGGAACAGGGTACTGATTTTGGATGATCAGCCATGATCATATTGCATGGCGGTGCTGGCTCGAAGGGCCGAATGGCCTACTCCTGCACCTATTTTCTTTGTCTCTGCTCCAGTAACCTCCATGTGAATATTTCCTCCTACCCTTTCTAGCTTAATGACTCCTTTCCGTTGGGCCGGGCAAAGTTGTGGTCTCACCCCAGCGAGTTGTACATTTGCAACATGATGTCCCAACTCTTCCACTCATCATAGACACAAAAATACTGGACTAACTCAGCGGTTCAGGCAGTATGGTCTGGTGACTTTGGTAACGGAACTGAAGAAGGGTCTCGATCTGAAACATATCGCTGCCTCAAAAAGGCTGGCAGTATCATCAAAGACCCACACCATCCTGGCCACACACTCATCTCCCTGCTACCTTCAGGTAGAAGGTACAGGAGCCTGAAGACTGCAACAACCAGGTTCAGGAATAGCTACTTCCCCACAGCCATCAGGCTATTAAACCTGGTTCGGACAAAACTCTGATTATTAATAACCACTTTCTGTTATTTGCACTTTATCAGTTTATTCATTCATGTGGGTATATATTTATATTATGGTATATGGACACACTGATCTGTTTTGTTCTGTGTGCTGAAGCAAAGCAAGAATTTCATTGTCCTAAACAGGGACACATGACAATACTCACTTGAACTTGAACTTGAATGTGCTGCACTTGGTCAGCAAGATGGAGGCTGGTAGCCAACACAATATTTTAAACTTTGCAAGGACTGTTTGCGCCAGACACATTTTGCAGTCAATTGCAACACTGCCCACCAACCAGCTGCTCTGACCAGGCCAGTGGGGGCGAAATCCACTCTGGCATTAGTGTCACTGCCGGCGACTAACGAGTGAGAAAATCCGTGCAAGGCGGGCACTTGCACTCTGCGGGGCCCTGGCAGACTCCTAGTGTGCAGTGGGTGTGAGATCAGACTTCACACCCACTGGTCCTGGCGCAGTTTGCACGGCCTTAGTGGTGGTGGGACCCGCGCACACGACTCGCAGCCCCAAGCTGGGGGTGGGAATCTGCAGCACAGAGACTGTCTGTCTGTGTGTGAGAGTCACAGTCCCTGCAACTGGCGGAGAGCAGAGGCGCAGTGGAGAGGGGCACGGGTCCCGAGAATGGGTGGCGAGGGAGGGGAGAGAGGGAGGGAGGGGGGGGGGGAGAGAGAGAGAGGGGGAGAGAGAGAGGGGGGGAGGGAGAGAGGGGAAAGAGAGTGAGGGAGTGGAGGGAGAGAGAGAGAGAGAGGAGGGAGAGACGGGGAGAGAGAGGGAGAGAGAGAAGGGGAGAGAGAGTTCGTCCCCGGGAGTTTTTAGGGAGGAGAGGGAGAGGGGGGAGAGGTCTCAGAAGAGAGGTTCTTGGAGGAGAGAGAGGGGCAGTGAGAGAGGGGCAGGAAGAGAGGAGAGAGGAGAGAGGAGGGAGAGGAGAGAGGCCCAGGCAAAGGAGCGATGGAGAGAGGGGGAGGGAGAGAGAGAGGGAGGGAGAGAGGGAGAGGGGGGAGAGAGGGAGGGGGGGAGAGAGAGGGGGAGGAGAGAGAGGGGAGAGAGGAGAGAGCAGGGAGAGAGGGAAGGAGATACGGAGAGAGAGAGAGGGAGAGATAGGAGAGAGAAGGGGGAGAGGGGGAGAGGTGAGAGAGGAAAGGGGAGAGGGGAAAGAGAGGGGAGGGTCAAGAGAGAGAGAGAGAGAGGGGGGGGGGGCAAGCAGTGAGGAGTGGCGGCTGGTGTTGCGGGCATGTTGTAGTTTGGGGAATGTCTGGGAACTGTGCCTGATACAATGAGGAAACCACAATGGTGAGGAGGGTGTTGTTAATGAGAGGCCGAGCCTGCAGCGCTCCGTGTGCGCCTAACCCTCCCTCCGGACCCTGTGTCAGGCAGCGGCAACATGGCCCTTTGCTTACAGCATGGGGATCGGGTCACACACACACACACACACACACACACACACACACAGCCGCAGGGAATGCCTCGTCTCCCAACAGCAGTGCAACTGGGAACAGCCAGCAGCTCCATCAAACATCTTATAGAGAGGTGTACAAGATCATGGGAGGGATACAGCAGGTAGATGCACACAGTCACAGGTCAGATTCAGATTCAATTTTAATTGTCATTGTCAGTGTACAGTACAGAGACAACGAAATGCATTAGACAACGAAATGCATTAGACAACGAAATGCATTAGACAACGAAATGCATTAGACAACGAAATGCAGGTGAGTCTAGGACCAGGGGACATAGGGTTTTGGGGTGAGAGAGGGGAAATGATTTAATAGGAATCTGAGGGGTAACATTTTTCACACAGAGGGTGGTGGGTGGGTGGGTGCATGGAACGAGCTGCAAAGAGGAGGCAGTTGAGGCTGGGACTATCCCGACATTTAAGAGACAGTTAAGACAGGGACATGGATGGGAGAGGTTTGGAGGGTTTAAGAAGGAACTGCAGATGCTGGAAAATCGAAGGTAGAGAAAAGTGCTGGAGAAACTCAGCGGGTGCGGCAGCATCTATGGAGCGGAGGAAATAGGCAGCGTTTCGGGGCCGAATAGGAACCATTTCAGGAAATAGGTAACGTTTCGGGCCAAATAGGAACCATTTCAGGAAATAGGCAACGTTTCGGGGCCGAATAGGAACCATTTCAGGAAATAGGTAACGTTTCGGGGCAAATAGGAACCATTTCAAGAAATAGGTAACATTTCGGGCCAAATAGGAACCATTTCAGGAAATAGGTAACATTTCGGGCCGAAACCCTTTCGGGTTTCGGCCCGAAACGTTGCCTATTTCCTTCGCTCCATAGATGCTGCCGCACCCGCTGAGTTTCTCCAGCATTTTTGTCTACCTTCGATTTTCCAGCATCTGCAGTTCCTTCTTGAATATCAGTAAACTAGTGTTCGGTCCCAAATGCATGCAGAGCAATAAATATATATGCACACGCACAGGTCCAGTTTAGTTTAGTTTATCATCACATGTGCCGAGGTGCAGTGAAAAGTTATTTGTCGCTTGCTGTTCAGTCAGTGGAAAGACTACATAATCACAGTCAAGCCGTCCACAGTGTACAGATATATAGGATACAGGGAATAACGTTAAGTAAAGTGGAGTCCGATTAAAGTTATAATCCGAGGGTCCCCAATGAATTAGATGGCAGCTCAGGACTGCTCTCTAGTGCACACAAATATGCACATGCACGTGCTGTAGATGCACAACAAGGAACATTTACATGAACAGGCATATACTCACATATACACACAAAAAACACAGAGGAGGCGTGATACTGAAAGGCATAGATCGAGTGAATGTGGGATGTGGGTGTTTCCACTGGTGGGACAGTCTAGGACCAGAGGTCATCGCTTCCTAATCTGAGGAAAGACATTCTTGCCATAGAGGGAGTACAGAGAAGGTTCACATTGACTGATTCCTGGGATGTCAGGACTTTGATATGAAGAAAGACTGGATAGACTTGGTTTGTACTCGCTAGAATTTAGAAGATTGAGGTGGAGATCTTATAGAAATTTACAAAATTCTTAAGGGGTTGGACAGGCTAGATGTAGGAAGATTGTTCCCGATGTTGGGGAAGTCCAGAACAAGGGGTCACAGTTTAAGGATAAGGGGGAAATCCTTTAGGACCGAGATGAGTAAAAAAAATTCACACAGAGAGTGGTGAATCTCTGGAATTCTCTGCCACAGAAGGTAGTTGAGGCCACAGTTCATTGGCTATATTTAAGAGGGAGTTAGATGTGGCCCTTGTGGCAAAAGGGATCAGGGGGTATGGAGAGAAGGCAGGTACGGGATACTGAGTTGGATGATCAGCCATGATCATATTGAATGGCGGTGCAGGCTCGAAGGGCTGAATGGCACCTATTTTCTATGTTTCGATGAGAGGCAGAGATAGGCCAGACCAGTGTTTCCCCACCTTTTGACCCTTGTGGAACCCTTGAAATAATTTTCACGTCTCAGGGAACCCCTAAATAAAAATTACTATATATCTTTGTTAATCTTTCTTTCTCTTTCGTAAACTTATTCATAAGGCAAACATAATATACTTTTCTGATAACTGGTTTAAGCAAAATATAACATACGTTTTCCTCAAGTGTATTGACAATGCAAAACAAAATAACTGAAATCAAACGGCTTGTTCAAAACTGAAGCAAATAAAGGCAAACAGAAGAACTAAACCGTGGAGGAGGGAGGAGGGAGGAGGAGAGAGAGAGAGAAACAACACACCTAAACTTTTCATAAACTTAACAAAAACATACATAAATAAACCTTTGATAAACTAACAAAAATAAACATATACTTAAATTTTTGAAATTTATATAACATCCCTATATGATGGGTAAAAATGACTAAATAACGTGGGTGAATGAGGGACTGTACCTGCATGCCAGGAAGCACAGACAGGACTGATGGAGACCGAGTGTGTCTGTACTGGAGTGAGTCACTTGATGATACACGGGTCCATCACGTACAGCCCCCGTCCACTGACCACTAAAGGCCGTTTCACACGGGCGCTGTGCAGACGTCGCTAAATATGCTGTCGCTAAATATGCCACACGTGCATAATAAAATTATGAATATGAAATGCTGAATTCATTCTAATCTCTTTAAGGAGTTGGGTTTTTGTTAAATAAACACAAAAATGACTCAAAAATGCATTTACATATTTCTAGCTATTCACTATTTATCACTATTTCTCTCGGAACCCCTGGCGACCCCTCGAGGAACCCTCGCGTTCCGGGCAACCCCGGTCGAGAAACGATGGGGTAGAGAGTAAAATATTTTTCCCAAATACTAGAGGGCGTAGTTTTAAGGTGAGGAGGGCAATGTTTAAATGAGAGGTGCAGGGCAAGTGATTTTCTTTTTAAATACAAAAGGTGATAAGTGCCTGGGACATGTTGCAAGGGGTGATGGTGAAGCAGACATGATGGTGGGATTTAAGCAGCGTTTGTGGAGATGCAGGGATTGGACTGATATGGACCACGTGCAGGCAGAGGAGATTCGTTCTGCACGGACATTGAGGGCCAAAGGACATGTTCCTGTGCTGTTCTGTTGTATGTAAGCAGTTGCCCCAGGCAGGGGTCAGGTAACCAGGTCCACTGGACTTGCTCCAACATGCCTGGGTCAGTGCAACTGATGCAACACTCACGGCAGTAGAGAGGTTGGGAGGTCATGTTACAGTTAGTTGCACAAGACATTGATGAGGCCACATTCACTCATTGCCATTTAGCCCTCATAAAAGATGTACAGGTTTGTATGTTCATTGGGCCCTAATGTACAGGACAGGCTTGGTGTAAGGGGGCATCGCTGATCAGCGGGGACTCAGTAAGCCAAAGGGCCTTATTTCCATGTGTTTAAGAAGGAACTGCAGATGCTGGAGAATCGAAGGTACACAAAAAAGCTGGAGAAACTCAGCGGGTGCAGCAGCATCTATGGAGCGAAGGAAATAGGCAACGTTTCGGGCCGAAACCCGAAAGGGTTTCGGCCCGAAACGTTGCCTATTTCCTGAAATGGTTCCCATTCGGCCCGAAACGTTGCCTATTTCCTTCGCTCCATAGATGCTGCTGCACCCGCTGAGTTTCTCCAGCACTTGTTGTCTACCTTCGATCTTGCAGCATCTGCAGTTCCTTCTTAAATACTCAGTTCCATTACTCATCCACTCTCTCCCTTTCTCATTCACTCCTCTCTCTCTCTCTCTCTCTTCCCTTCTCATTCTCGTTCCATCTTGCCCGCTCTCCATGCCTCGATTACTTCCCTCTCCCTCTCCCTCTTCCTCACGCATGTTACATCTCTCTCTCTCCCTTCCACATTCACTTTTCATCTCTCCTTCCTTTGCTCCATAGATGCTGCTGCACCCGCTGAGTTTCTCCGGCCTTATTTCCATGCTGCATCTCCAAAATCGAAGGGGTCTCGACCCGAAACAACACCTATCAGTGTTCTCTAGAGCTGCTGCCTGACCCGCTGAGTTACTCCATTGCAGACACTTTTAGTTCTGCACAGTAGGAGGCAGTACAATAAAATATGAACTGAATACTGCACTTGCCCTCTTGGGTGCATGACACAGTCCCTGGATCTCTCGCCAACAACTTGGGAAGTTCTCCCAGTATTTTTTTTATTTAAAAAAAAACAACTTTATTCAGAATTTTTTTAATACACACAAACAACTGCGCAAAAACTCTTCACGTCGATCTGCACGTCATCCCTGGTGAATCTTTAGATTAGTTTAGAGATACAGCGCGGGATCAGACCAGCAGTCCCCGCATATTAACACTATCCTACACACACACACATTTAACAAGCCAATGAGCCTGTTAAACCTACAAACCCGTACGTCTTTGGAGTGTGGGAGGAAACCGAAGATCTCAGAGAAAATCAGGGGGAGAATGTACAAACTACCGTACAGGCAGCACCCATAGTCTGGATCAAACCCGGGGTCTCTGTAAGGCAGCAACTCTACGCTGCACTGCCTTAATCTAATGGTTATCACTTTGCCAAATGGCTGCCCCTGTTACGTGACTACATTTCACAAAGTTCTCAGCTATATTTAAGAGGGAGTTAGATGTGGCCCTTGTGGCTAAAGGGATCAGGGGGGTATGGAGAGAAGGCAGGGATGGGATACTGAGTTGGATGAACAGCCATGATCATATTGAATGGAGGTGCTGGCTCGAAGGGCCGAATGGCCTCTACTACTGCACCTAGTTTCTATGTTTCACCAGTGGAAATGCTGAATTCATTCTAATCTCTTTAAGGAGTTGGGTTTTTGTTAAATAAAAGGTCAGCACATTCTGACACCTGGGAGTGTTATTCAGTAGTTTGCTCTGCAGTTCTACCCATCGCTGAATCTAATGGCTACTTTGCCACGCCAATCAACCTGCCAAGCGACTGATGTTCTTCACTGCTTATAACTCAGTCATTAACATTTCGAATGACACTGAAGTACAATGAGCGTAAAATGTGCGGACAGTATGTTGGACTCAGCCACTGTGACTACACCATCCCAGAGCTCCAGCTGCCAAATTGCTGGAAGGCAGTAATTTTATTCCAGTGCTGTTCGAGGCAACATCAAGGAGCTGGCAGGGAGCAGGAATGGTTGACTTTCTCATTCTGCCATTCCATTCCTCCAAATCCTGTTCTGTACATTGTAGCCCCAGGGAAAATTAATAAGCGTTTAGAGGAGACAGGAATATGCAAACAGCATCTTATGTAAGAGTCAACTTGGAGCGCAGCAGCTGGTGCTAACCAAGCCCAGTGGTATCGTAGCCTACAAGGTTCGCCTGAGCTGAAGGGAGCTGGCGTTTGTTTGATGCTTTCAATACAAAATGTTTGCTACTGCCTGTTCTGAACTGATGGTCAAGCAGGGACATTGTACACAATGACTCTGATACTCTCACTCTCAACAGCACCTCAATCGTTGCATGGAGAGAGAAGGAAAATGCTGCCTTACTCACTGACAAGTCAGCTGCAAAAGAGATTAAGTGTTTAAGAAGGAACTGCAGATGCTGGAAAATCGAAGGTACACAAAAATGCTGGAGAAACTCAGCGGGTACAGCAGCATCTATGGAGTGAAGGATTTAAGAAGGAACTGTAGATGCTGGAAAATCGAAGGTTTAAGAAGGAAAAGAGACGTCGGTACTGGAGTCGTGGAGTGTTACAGCGTGGAAACTGCCCCAACTAGACCACACCAGCCAACATGCCCCAGCTGCCCGCGTTTGGCCCATATCCCTACAAACCTGTCCTATCCATGTACCTGTCTAACTGTTCCTTAAGCATCGGGATAGTCCCAGCCTCAACTACCTCCTCTGGCAGCTCATTTCATGCACCCATGAAAAAGTTACCCCTCAGATTCCTATTAACTACTGGCCTGGCATAAAAAAGTTGCCATTCTAAGTTTAGTTTACTTTAAGTGCAGCGTACAGCTTTCTGTTGCGTGCTAGCCAGCCAGTGGGAAGTCTGCATATGATTACAATCGAGCCATCCACAGTGTACAGACTCATGGTAAAGGGATTATGTTTTGTGCATAAGGTAAAGTCCAGTTTAAGACAGTCTGACAGTCTCCAATGAGGAAGAGAGTGGCTCAAGACCACTCTCTGGATGTAGGTAGGATGCTTCAGTCGTCTGATAACAGCTGGGAAGAATCTGTCCCTGAATCTGGAGCAGTGCGGTTTCACACTTCTATGCCAATTGCCTGATGGAAGAGAGAGTGACGGGTTGAGACTGGTCCTTGATTTTGCTGCTGGTCTTGCTGTCTTGCTGAGATGTAGATGGAATCAATGGAAGGGAGGTTGGTTTGTGTGATGCTCTGTGCTGCATCCACAACTCTCCACAACTTCTTGTGGTCTCGGATGGAGTTGTTCCCAAAACCACGAGGTGATGCATCCCGATTAAATGCTTCCAGCGGTGCATCTGTAGAAGTTGGGGAGAGTTGTCGGGGTCATGCCGAACCTCCTCAGCCTCCCAAGGCCATTTCCTTCTGGTTCCAGTCTTGCTCAAGAGGGAATGGTGCAAATATTCCAACCCATCCCTGGAGAATGCATCCTCCTGTACATCGGCGAGACCAAGCGTAGACTCGGCGACCTTCTTCCTGAACTCCTGCGTTCAGCCTGCCGAGGGTTACAGGATCTCCCGGTTGCTACCATTTTGCCGAACCTGCCGAGTTACTCCTGCACTTTGTGCCTCATATAGCAGCATCTGCAGTTCCTTGTATCCATATGACCCTTGTTTGTCTGTATTATCACCACTAATTGGCCCCATTCACAAATTTGACACAAAGACCCTTACATCTCAACCTCAGGAGGGTGTACGGTGAGAGGGAAAGTATTTAATAGGATTCTGAGGAGTAGCTTTTTCATTAAGAGGTTGGTGGCAATATGGAATGAGCTGCCAGAGGAGGTAGTTGAGGCATGTACTATAATTGCATATGAAAGACACTTGGACAGGTACATGTAGAGAAAAGGTTTGGAGGGATACGGGCCAAGTGTGGGACTGGATCAGATGGGGCATCTTAGTAGGCTTGGACAAGTTGAGCCAAAGGGCCTGTTTCCATGCAACGACTCTCTAACCCATGGCAACCCTGTTCTAATCCGATCGTAGATATCTCCTTGTCTTTTCCATCCTTCCCACCAAATGCTGAACTATATCCTGCACTCTGATATGTTTCTCTTTGCTCCACTGTTTGTGTTTGGGCTTGGGTTAATTGTATTCATGGATGATATTATCTGACTTTTCATTGTACCTTGGAATATGTGACCTTGGAATATTAGGCCATTCAAATCGAGAATCTATCTATTCTCCTGCCTTCTCCCCATGCCTTAGATAGATAAGTTAGAGATTCCTCCACAGCCTTGTGTGGTAAATAATTCCACAGATTCACCACCCTCTGACTAAAGAAATTCCTCCCCATCTCCTTCCTTTAATTCTGCGGCTATGACCTCTAGTCCTAGACTCTCCCACTAGTGGAAACATCCTCTCCACATCCACTCTAACCAAGCCTGTCACTGCTCTGTATGTTTCACTGAGGTCCCCCTCATTCTAAACTCCAGCGAGTACAGGCCCAGTGCCGTCCTATGTTAATCTGTTAATTCCTGGGTTCATTCTTGTAAACCTCCTCTGGGCCCTCTCCACAGCCAGCACACCCTTCCTCAGACAATAATAAACCTAATCTTAAACCTTCTCTGTAACTTAAATCCACCTTTCTCATGCTCATGCTGCTAAGCGATAGGAGCAGAATTAGGCCATTCAGCCCATCGAGTCTACTCCTCCATCCAATCGTGGCTGATGTATCTTCCCCATATCAATCCCATTCCCATGCCTTCTCCCCATAACCCCTGACACCCGCACTAATCAAGAATCTATCTGTCTCTGCCTTAAGAATATCCATTGACTTGACATCCACAGCGTTCTGTGGCAACGAACTCTACTGATTCACCACCCTCTTACGAAAGAAACTCCTCCTCATCTCCTTCCGAAAGGTACGACCTTTTATTATTTTATTCACCTTTTTCCACATAGATGTGTCTTTCACATTTCAGACAAGAAGGGCAACTGCGTGAAACGTTGACCTTGTTTCTCTTCCCGCAGATGCTGGCTGAACGGCTGTGCTTTCCTGCTTTGACTTTGGTCGGCTATTCATCGGGCACCAAGGAAGACCCTTGTTGTGGCAAGCTTGATCCCACCATGTCTCCTCCCTCCGCTCATTGCTACAACTGTCACAGATCTTGCTGTTGGGGGTTTGCTTGCTCGACTGGTGGAAGCAATAGAATAAAAAATGTTTCAACTTCATAACTAAAATGGTTGTTATGCGAGTTGGCGGTGGATGTTTCAGCACATGTGGATCCTCAGCTGCGGACCCTGGTGGGCTTCAAGCACTTGGAAGGCACTAGGGTCAGATGTCTTCATTTTCATTGCCATAATCGGTTCCAGATGAAGATCCACGAAGGCAGAATTTATTTAAATGCATTTGTGTTTTTAATTTGAAGCTGTACCTCCACTGGTCTCTGGGAAGCAACTGCACCAGATTTATCGTCAGTTATGATATTCAGGGCATAGGACAGTAGGAGGTGGCTCTGGCTCTCTCTCTGCATCTGTCATGCGGGGCCTGAGTCAGGATGCTTGCTTCCATCCTAGCTCGGGACCACATTACCATCTGGTTCGGGAATTGCTCTGCCAAGGACAAGAAGGCTCTGTAGAGAGTAGTGCGTTCGGCCGAACGCACTATGGGAACTTCACTCACCCCACTGCAGGAACTATACAACAGGAGGTGCAACTCCAGAGCAAACAAAATCATGAGAGACCTCTTCCACCCCTGCAACGGACTGTTCCAGCCGCTACGGTCAGACAAACGCCTCCGTTGCCATGCAGTGAGAACGGAGAGGTTGAGAAGGAGTTTCTTCGCAGAGGCAATTCGGACTGTAAACGCCTTTCTCACCAGGGACTAACTCTACAGAACGTTTTTCCTTCCATTATTTATTATGTAAAAGAATATGTGTGTTATGATTGTGTTTACAATTTGTTTGGTTGTTTTGTTGTTTGTCTTTTGCACAAAAGTCCGCGAGCATTGCCACTTTCATTTCACTGCACATCTCGTATGTGTATGTGACAAATAAACTTGACTTGACTTGACTTGGAATGGAACAACGTGATATTGGCTCACATCTCAGGCCAACGATGGTGAAAGCTGCACGCTCGAGAATTCACCTCCAAACCTCCCCTGTGAAGGACACGTGGAAGGCAGGAAGGAGGCTCGTCCCACTAGGGGACGGCCGTGAAAAAAATGTTACAACTCCCACAACTGGGCAGGGCAGCAAGGTGGCGCAGCGGTAGAGTTGCCGCCTTACCGCGCTCGCTCGCAGCGCCGGAGACCCGGGCACGGTCCCGTCCACGGGCGCTTGCCTGTACGGAGTTTGTACGTTCTTCCCCCCCCCCTAACTGCGTGGGTTTTCTCCGAGATCTTCAGTTTCCTCCCACACTCCGAAGATCGACAGACAGGTTATTTCTAGGTTATTAAGAAGGAACTGCAGCAGATGCTGGAAAATAGAAGGTAGACAAAAATGCTGGAGAAACTCAGCGGGTGCGGCAGCATCTGTGGAGCGAAGGAAATAGGCAACGTTTCGGGCCGAATAGGAACCATTTCAGGAAATAGGCAACGTTTCGTTCCGAATAGGAACCATTTCAGGAAATAGGCAACGTTTCGTTCCGAATAGGAACCATTTCAGGAAATAGGTAACGTTTCGGACAGAATTAGAACCATTTCAGGAAATAGGCAACGTTTCGTTCCGAATAGGAACCATTTCAGGAAATAGGCAACGTTTCGTTCCGAATAGGAACCATTTCAGGAAATAGGCAACGTTTCGTTCTGAATAGGAACCATTTCAGGAAATAGGCAACGTTTTGGGCCGAAACCCTTTCGGGTTTCGGCCCGAAACGTTGCCTATTTCCTTCGCTCCATAGATGCTGCTGCACCCGCTGAGTTTCTCCAGCATTTTTGAGTACCTTAGGTTTCTAGGTTAATTGGCCTGATATAAATGAAAGTTGTCCCTAGTGCGTATAGGAATAGTGTTAATGTGTGGGGATTGTTGGTCGGTGCGGACCTCGACGGGCCGAAGGGCCTGTTTCCGCGCTGTATCTCCGAAGTAAACTAAACTAAAGTTGACTGGATTAACCTGTTCCTTCCGACTGTGTGTCCCCACACACATGGCTGAGATCCATGTGTGTAGGAAGGTTTACACTGAAGATAGACACAAAATGCTGGAGTAACTCAGCGGGATATTGACAAAATAGATCCCTGCCCACTTCTGTGTGTTAATAATGGAGGGGTTTAAGATCAGTGTCTGTTCCCATTCTGTCTTCTTCTTCTTTCATGTGGCGTGAGTAGGGCCAACTTGTTCTGTTTGATCTTCCGTTTGTGCACATCGAGTTGATTGTATTAGTCGAAACAGGACGTGCAACCTTCCACCCCTCCCATTCCGTGAATGAGAGGCATTGCAGATTGGATGGCAAATGGAATTAAAAAAGGAGAGGGATGGATTTGTCACGTTCCCTCTCACTGGTCCAGGAGGTCCTAAGGCATTTCAATGTCTCCCCGACTGATGACAATATCAATTGAGCCTCTGGCCTGGTTGATGCTGGCAGCACACGGCACCACACTGCCCACTCACACCAGGCCACTTGGCATCGATGGAAGGGCAGCATGGGGAGCCAGTTTCACAGTGGCCCCTCCACACCAACCCAGCATGGCAAGAGATTCCCTGGCAACCCTGGTGGTTTGACAATACTCCAACTTATGGACAATAGACAATAGACAATAGGTGCAGGAGGAGGCCATTCGGCCCTTCGAGTCAGCACCGCCATTCAATGTGATCATCCCCAATCAGTACCCCGTTCCTGCCTTCTCCCCATATCCTCTGCTATTTTTAAGAGCCCTATCTAGCTCTCTCTTGAAAGCATCCAGAGAACCTGCCCCCACCGCCTTCTGAGGCAGAGAATTCCACAGACTCACCACTCTCTGTGAGAAAATGTGTTTCCTCGTCTCCGTTCTAAATGGCTTATTCCTTATTCTTAAACTGTGGCCCCTGATTCTGGACTCCCCCAAAATTGGTTGGGGGAGTCCAAGCCCTTAACAATCTTATATGTTTCAATGAGATACCCTCTCATCCTTCTAAACTCCAGAGTGTACAAGCCCAGCTGCTCCATTCTCTCAGCATATGAAAGTCCCGCCATCCCGGGAATGAACCTTGTAAACCTACGCTGCACTCCCTCAATAGCAAGAATGTCCTTCCTCAAATTATGGGACCAAAACTGCACACAATACTCCAGGTGTGGTCTCACTAGGGCCCTGTACAGCTGCAGAAGGACCTCTTTGCTCCTATATTCGATTCCTCTTGTTATAAAGGCCAACATGCCATTGTTCTGGGGATAGTTGATCTGATTCTAATATACGGATGACCAGTTTCTGGCTGTTTACAGCTTGCCCCAAAGAGATTGTAAACTCACAGGTTCCTGGTTGCCTGCTCGACATGATCACCTGCCAGCCTGCCAGCCACCCGTCATCCCAGGTACTCTTGAGTTGAGTTCAGTTTATTGCCACGTGTACCGAGGTACAGCGGAAAGCTTTGGTTGCATGCCAACCAGTCAGCGGAAAGACATTACAATCGAGCCGACCACTGTGTACAGATGCACCATAAAGGGAATAATGTTGATAACGTTTATTGCAATATAAAGTCTGAATATGGTCTCCATTCATTGACTAATTGAAGGGGTAGATGGGTTCAGCACAGGAACCTAACTGAAGCTCGAACTCAGGATTAGATGAAAAGTTATACTTTATAATTTATGAACCTATCTCCAATGATATATTATTAGTAAATTATTCCATTCTTTTTTATCATGCCATTTGTTTTTTTTTCTTTCTCCTTTCTCTCTCACTCTCTATCTATATTTAAAAAAAAACTAGAAGCAGAATCAATCCACAACTGATAATATTAATAATGTACGACTGATATACATGAAATGTTTTTATTATGATATGTGTTTGCCTCTAATAAAAATATAATTAAAAAAAAAAAAGTCTGATCAAAGATAGTCTGAGTGTTTCCAATGAGGGAGATAGCAGCTCAGGGCTGTTGGTAGGATGGTTCAGTTGCCTGATAACAGCTGGAATGAAAACTGTCCCTGAATCTGGAGATGTGATGTTTCAAGTCAATCAGAGAAGGTTTCCAACCCCAAATGTCACCTATCAAGTCAAGAGTCAAGTCAAGTGAGATTATTGTCACGTGTCCCAGATAGGACAATGAAATTCTTGCTTTGCTTCAGCACCTATCCATGTTCTGCAGTGATGTTGCCCAGATCACCGAGTTACTTCACCACTTTTTGTCTTTCCATGGTAAACCAGCATCTGCAGGTCCTTGCTTCTATATTTTGTTGCTTGACCTGCTGGGTTCCTGAGGGCTTTTGCTTTCTGCTGTGACTCATTCCTGCGATGAACATATCACCGGTACATTTTCCACAAGGAAATCCCGTTGGCTTCATGGAACGACAGCAGAAAGGTTAGAGAATTCCCAGGGTAAGGCTTCATCAACGACAACACTGCGCTGTGTCCAGCACTTGTCTGATGAATGATTCTAGCACATCTGGAATGCAAAATGTGCTCGAGACCTGGCTCCAAAAGGACACAGAGTCATCGTCAAATTTGCCCTTCATCCAGACAGTTTCACACATCAGTCATAACTAAATAAAAAGGAAGAAAAATGGTAAACATTGAACAAGGGAAGCAAATGTTTAAGAAGGAACTGCAGATGCTGGAAAATCGTAGACAAAAATGCTGGTGAAACTCAGCGGGTGAGGCAGCAGCTATGGAGCGAAGGAAATAGGCAACGTTTTGGGTCGAAACCCTTCTTCAGACTGATGTGAGGGGGGGGTGGAGGGTGGAAGAAAGGAAGAGGTGGAGCCAGTGGGCTGAGGGAGAGCTGAGAAGGGGAGGAGAAAGTCGGGACTACCTGAAATTAGAGAAGTCAATGTTCATACCGCTGGGGTGCAGACTGCCCAAGCGGAATATGAGGTGCTGCTCCTCCAATTTACAGTGGTCCTCACTCTGACCATGGAGGAGGCCCAGGACAGAAAGGTGGGATTCGGAATGGGACGGGGAGTTGAAGTGCTGAGCCACCGGGAGATTGGTTATCGCGGACCGAGTGGAGGAGCAAATGTTCACATCAACTTTGCTAGGGCACCTTTGATGGGTTCGTACAGAGGGCGAAACGGTGGCGCAACGCTAGAGCTGCTGCCTCACAGCGCCAGAGACGCAGGTTCGATCCTGACCACGGGCGCTGTCTGCACGGAGTTTGTACGTTCTCCCCGTGACCTGCGTGGGTTTTCTCCAAGATCTTCGGTTTGCTCCCACACTCCATAGACGTATCTCAATTGGCTTGGTATGAATGTAAATTGTCCCTAGTGTGTGTAGAATGGTGTTAATATGTAGGGATCGCTGGTCAGTGCCGACTCGGTGGGTCAGAGGGCCTGTTTCCGTGCTGTGTCTCTAAACTAAACCAAACTAAACAAAGGGGGTCATGAGTATAATGAGGCCATTCGGCCCATCAAGTCTACTCCGCCATTCACTCATGGCTGATCTATCAAACCTTCCTAACTCCATTGTTGGAACTCCATCTTCTACCCATTATTTCCAGTATCTGATTTAGGAGAGTCCTCAGCCAACAGTGTGGGTCCACAGTCTGTCCTCTACCCCCAACCAGATACAGTTCACACGACGACCGGAATAGTCCCCAAGAGATGTCCTTCGATTAAATCCTTTGGGCGGCCCAGTGGCGCAGCAGTAGAGTTGCTGCCTCACAGCGCCAGTGACCCAGGTTCGATCCTGGCCACGGGTGCTGTTTGCATGGAGTTTGTACGTTCTCCCCGTGACTACGTGGGTTTTCTCCGGGTGCTCTGGTTTCCTCCCAGACTCCAAAGACGTGCACGTTTGTAGTTTAATTGGCTTCTATAAATTGTCCCTAGTGTGTGTAGGATAGAATTTGTGTGATCGATGCCCAGTGCGGACTCGATGGGCCGAAGGGCCTGTGTCCATGCTGTATCTCCAAACTAAACTAAACTAAACATCAAATAAAGTTTGGGGGAAAAGACAGGACAAGGGGTCACAGTTTAAGGATAAGGGGGAAATCTTTTAGGACCGAGATGAGAAAAACATTTTTCACACAGAGAGTGGTGAATCTGTGGAAATTCTCTGCCGCAGAAGGTAGTTGAGGCCACACAGTTCATTGGCTATATTTAAGAGGGAGTTAGATGTGGCCCTTGTGGCTAAAGGGATCAGGGGGTATGGAGAGAAGGCAGGTACAGGATACTGAGTTGGATGATCAGCCATGATCATATTGAATGGCGGTGCAGGCTCGAAGGGCCGAATGGCCTCTACTCCTGCACCTATTTTCTATGTTTCTAAGTTTTTTAAACCACAATTGTGTCTGCATTTGCAGCTGTAGATCGCTAAGTCGCAGTTTGCATTTATTCTTGCAGTTTATGACTGCATATATGCTTGTTGGTTACTGCATGTATGTAGTGCATGTCAGCCTACATCTGTGTGACCATACGTTCTGACAGTCCAGGGAAGCTGGTAGGAAAGAGACAGTAAGGCTGATATAATATCAATAGAAACCCAGTGATGAGTCATTGTAACATGACTTCATGATGGGTCTATAGTTATGATTCAAGTCCAGAGATGGAAAATCAGCCGACCATTCTTGCCTACCATTCAAGTGTTGCCGGGTCAAAGCTCCCCGCACAGACTGCTGCTCACAGGCCAGGCTGGAGCTGCCCAGAGAGAAGCATCAGCCCCGGGGGATATTAGGAAGAGTCTAGACAGTCTGCTGATTAAACCACAAAGACTCCAAACCTGGCCCCTAGCTCTGGGTCTGGATCACTAGCCTGGATAAACCTCAGATAACAAGCAGCAAATGTTTTTTTTTCCCTGTGCCAACCCACTAATCTGTCTGAAGAAGGGTCTCGACCCGAAACATTTATTCAGCTATTCCTTTTCTCCAGAGATGCTGCCTGTCCCGCTGAGTTCCTGCAGCTTTGTAAATCCAGCATCTGCAGAGTCTTCCCAAACAGTTGTTCCATTCATTCTTTATTGTGGCAAATACTCACACACACACACACACCTCCAGGTGGTACAGCGGTAGAGTTACAACGCCAGAGATCCCGGTTCGATCCTGGCTACGGGTGCTGTCAGTACGGAGTTTGTACCTTCTCCCCGTGACCACGTGAGCTTTCTCCGGTTTCCTCCCGCACTCCAAACGCCTACAGGAGTGTGGGTCAATTGGCTTGGGACGATGTTAATGTGCGGGGATCGCTGGTTGCCATCAACTTGGTGGGCTGAAGTGCTTGTATCTCTAAAACTTAAAAACTAAAATCTTCTCCACCAATTCTTTTACTTCTCCACTCACCCTCGGCTCCAGTCCCTGTGTCTCAGCCCCCCTGAGGGGTAAATCAGCCCTCCTTCCTGCATTCCTCCCGTCCCGAGTCTCTCATTTTCCTTTTATCCCCCACCTACGCACTTTCCCTTCCAGTTATATATCCGTCCCTCTGGCTTCACACTTCACTCCTCCTCTTCTCTCCTCATCCGACACCCTTTGCCTCCTTGACGTCTTTAGCCTTTGTCACTTACTCCACCCATCAGAACCCTCGCTCACCTGCATCCACCAAGCTGCGGTAACTCAGCGGGGGTCAGGCAGCATCTCTGGAGGAAAAGGAACAGGTGACATTTCAGGTCGAGACCCTTCTTCAGACCTGAAACGTCACCGATTCCTTTTTTCCAGCGATGTTGCCCGCTGAGTTACTGCAGCATTTTGTGTCGATCTCCTTACGTATTACGACAAAATACGATTTTCTTCTTGTTCCTGCTGATTAGTTCTCTTCGAATACATTTACATATGCAGATGTTCAGTGAAGTCTTTAAGAAGGAACTGCAGATGCTGGAAAATCGAAGGTAGACAAAAATGCTGGAGAAACTCGGCGGGTGCAGCAGCATCGATGGAGCGAAGGAAATAAGCAACGTTTCTGGCCGAAGCCCTTCCCTTTGAGCCCTTCAATCCACAGGTGGTCCATTCAGGATATTAACAGTTGAAGATGTGGCTTCTCATCCCACACATTTTGTCCTGCCCCCAACTCTCGTTTCCAGCTTCCCCACCCGGACGATTCAGTCCGTAGAAAGGTCCCGACACAAAAACGTCAGCTCTCCATTCCCTTCCCAGATGTTGCCGGACATTCCGAGTTCCTCCAGCGCCTTGTGTTTCGGCAGGAGATGAGGAGACGTCTCTGATGTCCCTCGGACTATCCTTGACGGGACTGTTGTGGCTTTACCTTGTACTATTCCCTTATCATGTATCTATACACTGTAAATGGATTGATTGTAATCATGTGGTAGACAAAAGTGCTGGAGAAACTCAGCGGGTGCAGCAGCATCTATGGAGCGAAGGAAACAGGCAATGTTTCGGGCCGAAACCCTTCTTCAGACTGATGTAGGGTGGGGGGGGAGGGGGTGCAGGAAGAAGAAAAGAAGAGGAGGAGCCAGAGGCTGAGGGAGAGCTGAGAAGTGGAGGAGACAATAAGAGCTAAGGGAAATTTGAGAAGTCAATGTTTATGCCACTAGGGTGCAGACTGCCCAAGCGGAATATGAGGGGCTGCTCCTCCAATTTCCGGTGGTGCTCACTTTGGCCATGGAGGAGACCCAGGACAGAAAGGTCGGATTCGGAATGGGAGGGGGAGTTGAAGTGCTGAGCCACCGGGAGATCAGGTTGGTTATTGCGGACGGAGCGGAGATGTTCGGCGAAACGATCGCCAAGCCTACGCTTGGTCTCACCGATGTAGATCAGTGATTGTAATCATGTATTGTCTTTCCGCTGACTGGTTAGCACACGACAAAAAGCTTTTCACTGTACCTCGGTACACGTGACAATAAACTAAACTGAAACTGGTGACAAGGAAATGGAGTTGGAGCTACTGGGAGCAAGAGAGTAGTGGGTCGGCTGAGAAGGAGTTATTGAGTCGGCAGCAGAGTAATGGGAATGATTACACAGGGGGGTGTGTGTGGAGGAGGACACCCGATGAGGGTTTGCGTCTGTGCCGGAAATCCATTCATCCCCATCAAAGCAATCGGATAAACACAGGGAGATAACAGCGCTCCGATGCAGAGACCCAGAGTGAGCGGGCTCCGGACAAACTGCTCTCACTAACAGACATTCCTGACAGACTGCCTCACTGAAACCAAGAGCCTGCGGAGAGACAACCCTTCAATTACCAGCTAACCAGGGACCGTCTAGCACAGAAATAACAAGCAGTGGAAAAAGAATGTACAAGGAGTGAGATTCCCAGAGGAAGTGGGAACAGATTTGTCAGGAGCAGAGTAGCGAAGTCTGCAGCAACTTGTTGGCGTTAAATCTACAGCCCCTCAACCACCTCAAGGACAAGACGAGGACAATGACAATTAAATGTATCTTGTATCTTGTATCTTGTAGGAGGTCAGGTCCATCATCACCCCCCCTGCCCACCCAACTGATCAGCTGGAGCCTGGTGGACATACCTGTTCCCAGGTACCTCCTGCTTTCAGGATGGGTCCCTCCCTGGTGAAAGTGTCCAACTTATAGAAATTATTAGGTTACACAAAAAAGCTGGAGAAACTCAGCGGTGTGCAGCA
>NC_073407.1:21933256-21950756 GCF_028641065.1 Leucoraja erinaceus
GTCTCCTCCCATCCCCCAGCCTTCTGGCTACTCCTCCTTTTCCCTTTCTTGTCCCCACCCACCCCCACCCCCGATCAGTCTGAAGAAGGGTTTCGGCCCGAAACGTTGCCTATTTCCTTCGCTCCATAGATGCTGCTGCACCCGCTGAGTTTCTCCAGCTTTTTTGTGTAACCTCCCATTGTGTAGTTGTGATGTTGTTCACACTGAGAGATCTTCCCAAGCCCTGTGAGGAATGTGAGGGGCTTCACTATAACACAGCAACGCTCCCCTCTGTAACATGCTCCCCCCACCCCCAGTATAAAATAGCAATAAACCCCACATCCTTCAATGTAACGCTCCAATATCCTCCCCCTGTGTTGTTACCATTCCTCTAACAGAATGCAGTTGAACATGGAATGTTTTGTGGTTGGCTGGTCCTGACTTCTATCACAAAATCATAGATTCAACAATTGCCATTTGCTGAATTTTTAATTTTTTTTGGCTGGAAAAATGTTTTCTAATGGAAACCATCTGGGCTCGGCAAGAGAGGGCCGGCATGCTGGGTGGAGGAGGCGCAGTGAAATCCAACACCCAGTGCAACCTGCAAGGGGGAGGTTTGTGGAGGGAGGGGGGGGGGGGGGGGGGTGTGATACCATGCAGAGGGCTGGGCAGAGAGGGGTGCATGGCCGGGTCGATAGATTCTTCCCCCAGCGGGACTGGGGTGCGGGGGGGGATTCAAAGCAACACCGCTCTTCAGCAGTCCCGGCCTTCACTGAGACGTGGCCAAACTTCATGTCCCACGGGCAAGTTCCAGGCACCAGGCCAAGGACTGGGGGATGAAGTCAGTGGAATTGGGAATTACTGTAGCTCTGTGTAAATTATAATTGCAGCGCGGAGCTCTTGTGAATATTCCCCACTTTGTCCTTCTTCACACAACCAGGGCAGGAGGGAGGGTCAACGAAGAGTGTCCGACACTGGGAGGGGGGGGGGGGGGGTGGGGGGGGGGTAGTGGGACATGCAGTGTCAATCCCACTGTTTCTCTGCAATTCAATGTCAGGACGTTGGCTTGTCAGAGCCAGTAGACCGTGCTAGAGCTCGTACACTGCACACAAGCACCTGGTGTCCACGAACATTACCGGGATGTTTAGTTCACTTCAGTGTAAATTCAGTCAGAAACACGCCCTCCAGCCCACAGTGCCTGCAGCGACCAGCGGTTACCCCACACACTAACACTACCCCACACACACACACGCGCTAGGGACTATTTACAATCTTTGCCAAAGCCAATTAACCGTCAAAACTGCACGTCTTTGGGGTGTGGGAGGAAACCGGAGCACCCGGAGAAAACCCACGCTGGTTACACGGAGAACATGCGAACTCCGCACAGACAGAGCCCGCGGTTAGGATCGAAGCCGGGGCTCATGCGCTGTAAAGGGGCCTGTCCCACTTGGACCTAATCTGCGAGTTTGCCCTTGACTCATACTCGCAGCATGGTCGACACGAGGTCGCAGGAGGTCTTCGTAACTCTCCTTCATGCTCGAGAGTGGTCTCCGCGAACTCAAGGCCTCAGCTAGGGCGCGGCTTTTTATTCAATATGTTGAAAAATGCCCGCGACCAGCGAGTAAAATAAGGTTGCCATGGGAAAAATCGATACTTTTTTTACTTGTAGGTTTAGTCGTAGTAGGTCGCCATGCATAGTCTTCAGCATAGTCGAAGGAGATGGAAGGAGGTCATCTTCACTCTCCACTATTTGGTGTCCAATTTTCCCGAAGTTAGTCGTAGCTAGTCGTAGCTAGTCTGCTACATAGTCGAATAAGGTCTACAATGTGTCATTTTTTCAAACTCTTCTAAACTCACCAATTAAGTCACCCAAGTGGGACAGCCCTACCACTGCGCAACCATGCCACCATTGTGTTTGTACTGGCTCTTTGGGAGAAAGAATGCTTGTACTTGGTCTCACATCTTACCATCCACAATTCCTCTACCTTCTATCCAAGCTCTGTATTAGTTGGTTACAGCTGTTGCAGCTTTATAGATCAGAGGTCACATATCCCAACAACTTGTAGTGAAAGGTTTCTCCTCAGCCCTTCTCAATCCATCAATGGTTGTTGCTGTAGTGTAACTCCTTATCCTGTGGGGGAAAGTACGACTGTCCTCTGTGCCAGAATGGCCTGTATGTGACTCCAGTGCCTCCCCAACATGGTGGACCCCTTCTCTGCCCACCTCAGTCATCTGGCCTCTTGAGCGCCCTGGAGCAGAGCCCTGGAGTACTCATTGTATCAGATATTTGGAAGGTCCACCCACCTTGTCACAGGACAGCAGGGATGAGGAACAAATGCAGTTTGTACAGCAGATCCTAATAATGAGTCACTGTCAAAGCATCCCACGTCACGGAAACAGGCCCACCCCCACTGCCGTTCCCCAAGACACCCTGGAAGAAATAGAGTGGATGTGGAGAGAATGTTTCCACTAGTGGGAGAGTCCAGGAACAGAGGACATAGCCTCAGAGTTAAAGGACGTTCCTTTAGGAAGGAGATGCGGAGGAATTTCTTTAGTCAGAGGGTGGTGAATCTGTGGAATTCATTGCCACAGATGGTTGTAGAGGCCAAGTCAGTAGATATTTTTAAGGTGGGGATCGACAGATTCTTGATTAGTGCGGGTGTGAGGGAGATGGAGAAGGAATGGACTTGGATGTGGGCACAGGAAGAGCTCAAGAGGCTCAAAGACATGGGGGCATTGGATTTGTCTTTTTGCTTTATTATTGTTTGTTTGTGTATATATACACACAAATATAATAGAAACACAGACATACACACACACACATTTATATATATCCATACACACACACATATATATACACACACATATGCATACACACACATATACACGCAGATACAAATACCTGCATACATATGCACACGCACATATATATATATGTAACTTTTTTTCATTTATTATATTGTTTACAGAGCACTATGTTTACATGTTGTGCTGCTGCAAGTAAGAATGTAGTGCCCTCCATAATGTTTGGGACAAAGACCCATCATTTATTTATTTGCCTCTGTACTCCATAATTTAAGATTTGTAATATAAAAAAAAACCACATGTGGTTAAAGTGCACATTGTCAGATTTTATTAAAGGCCATTTTAATACATTTTGGTTTCACCATGTAGAAATTACAGCTGTGTTTATACATAGTCCCCCCCCATTTCAGGGCACCATAATGTTTGGGACACATGGCTTCACAGGCGTTTGTAATTGCTCAGGTGTGTTTAATTGCCTCCTTAATGCAGGTATAAGAGAGCTCTCAGCACCTAGTCTTTCCTCCAGTCTTTCCATCACATTTGGAAACTTGTATTGCTGTTTATCAACATGAGGACCAAAGTTGTGCCAATGAAAGTGAAAGAAGCCATTATGAGACTGAGAAACAAGAATAAAACTGTTACAGACATCAGCCAAACCTCAGGCTTACCAAAATCAACTGTTTGGAACATCATTAAGAAGAGAGCACTGGTGAGCTTACTAATCACAATGGGACTGGCAGTCTAAGGAAGACCTCCACAGCTGATGACAGAAGAATTCTCTCTCTAATAAAGAAAAATCCCCAAACACCTGTCCGACAGATCAGAAACACTCTTCAGGAGTCAGGTGTGGATTTGTCAATGACCACTGTCCGCAGAAGACTTCATGAACAGAAACACAGAGGCTACACTGCAAGATGCAAACCATTGGTTAGCCGCAAACATAGGATGGGCAGGTTACAGTTTGTCAAGAAATACTTAAAAGAGCAACCACAGTTCTGGAAAAAGGTCTTGTGGACAGATGAGACGAAGATTAACTTATATCAGACTGATGGCAAGAGCAAAGTATGGAGGAGAGAAGGAACTGCCCAAGATCCAAAGCATACCACCTCATCTGTGAAACACGGTGGTGGGGGTGTTATGACCTGGGCATGTATGGCTGCTGAAGGTACTGGCTCACTTATCTTCATTGATGATACAACTGCTGATGGTAGTAGCATAATGAATTCTGAAGTGTATAGACACATCCTATCTGCTCAAGTTCAAACAAATGCCTCAAAACTCATTGGTCGGCAGTTCATTCTACAGCAAGACAATGATCCCAAACATACTGCTAAAGCAACAAAGGAGTTTTTCAAAGCTAAAAAATGGTCAATTCTTGAGTGGCCAAGTCAATCACCCGATCTGAACCCAATTGAGCACGCCTTTTATATGCTGATGAGAAAACTGAAGGGGACTAGTCCCCAAAACAAGCATAAGCTAAAGATGGCTGCAATACAGGCCTGGCAGAGCATCACCAGAGAAGACACCCAGCAACTGGTGATGTCCATGAATCCCCGACTTCAAGCAGTCATTGCACGCAAAGGATATGCAACAAAATACTAAACATGACTGCTTTCATTTACATGACATTGCTGTGTCCCAAACATTATGGTGCCCTGAAATGGGGGGACTATGTGTAAACACTGCTGTAATTTCCACATGGTGAAACCGAAATGTATAAAGATGGCCTTTATTAAAATCTGACAATGTGCACTTTAATAGCATGTGATTTATTTCTATTGCAAATCTCAAATTGTGGGGTACAGAGGCAAATAAATAAATGATGGGTCTTTGTCCCAAACATTATGGAGGGCACTGTACTCGTTCCGTTTGGGACATCTGACACTCTTGAGTTAAGGCTGGGTGGGTGAACCGAGGGCAGCAACTCTGGGGGAAACTGTTTGTCATGTCAGAGGTTGAGAGAACATTGCAATTTTCTGCTAAGCTCCACTTCTGGTCCCAAACTCCTGTGGCTTGGCTCCCGCTCAAGACTGGAGTGCTCAGAATTTTGAATACTTCAATGTCCCAACTTCACCTCAAACTGTGAATTAAACAACGTTTTTCACTCCCCGAGAGTCTGCAACTGCTTAGGGCGATGGCTCACACTGTTTGCTCAGCACATCATCTGCTTTGGGCCCATCCAAGTGGTGATACCAGACTCCTGTCTCTGGGCAGGAGGGGAGGAGAAGGTCTCTGGCTAACATTGCCCCCATTAAACAGCCTCAAGGATCGACTGCTGAGGCTCAACGGCTCGTGGCTTCAGAGTGTCCTGTCAGCATTTAGTGAGGCCTCCACACCATTGTAGAGGGCATTGAGCTGAGGGAATGAACGGGACAGTGAGCCAGGTCATACAGCATGGAAACAGGCCCTTCGGCCCAACTTGCCCATTCCGACCAAGATTCAGTTCAGTTTAGTTTATTGTCTCGTGTACCGAGGGATTGTGAAAAGCTTTTATTGCGTGCTAACATAAAGTTGCATCCCCATCTACACTGGTCTCGTCCGCCCACTTTTGGCCCCTGTCCCTCAAAACCTTTTCGATCCATGTACCTGTCCAAATGTCTTTGAAATGACACTTTTGAAAGTTACTGCTGTATTGCCTTCCACATCTTTGCACCTCCCAGTTTGAAAAAAAAATCATGAAATCACCTCTGGGCGGTTTTAGAGGACTGGTTGTGGAACTAATAGCATTAGATCTGTTTTCCAATGTTGTTTAATCATTGGTTTTGGCTGCTTTGTCTCTCTTTCTACTTTATCTAGTTTAGATGAATTTAGTTTATTGTCACGTGTACTGAGAGGCAGTGAAAAGCATTTGCTGCGTGCTAACCAGTCAGCGGAAAGACAATACGTGGTTATAATCGAGCCATTTACAGTGTACCGATACATGATAAGGGAATAAGGTTTAGTGCAAGGTAAAGCCAGCAAAGTCCAATCAAGGATAGTCCAAGGGTCACCAGCAAGGTAGATAGTTCAGCACTGCTATCAGGTTGTGGTAGGATGGTTCAGTTACCAGATAACAGCTGGGAAGAAACTGTCCCTGAATCTGGAGGTGCGCGTTTTCACGCCTCTGTACCTTTTGCCTGATGGGAGAGGGGAGAAGAGGGAGTGGCCGGGGGGCGAACCGCCCGTGATGATGCTGCTGGCCTTGCTGAGGCAGCGTGAGGTGTAGATGGAGTCGAGGGAAGGGAGGTTGGTTTGTGTGACGGTCTGAGCTGTGTCCACAATTCACAGCAATTTCTTGCAGTCTTGGATGGAGCTGTTCCAAACCAAATCTCCTCCACCCCTTTGTTTCGTTCTCCACCTCACCCCTCTCATCATCTCCCCTTCCCTTGTCTTCCTCTCCCCTTCTTCCTACCCTCTTCCCATAAGTTTTCGACTCTTCCTTTCCGATATTTTCATTTTACCCTCCCTTTCAGCACAAAGTGTTTCTGTTTACTGACTGCATCAACACACTTCACCGCATATCACACTGCTATTAAATCCTCCTTCACCTTCTCGAAGAACAATCGCAGATTTTCCAGCCCATAGTTTTAATTTGAGCATAAATAATCCTCTCGTAAAAATATGAACCCGAGACAGGTCACAACACTAGTCTAGTTCTCACTAGTAGAACATGGAACAGCACAGGAACAGGCCTTTCGGCCCACAAGGTCCATGCTGGACATTGGACCAAGCTTCCTTTATCATGGTTTGCTTTTTTGCATATCTTTCATTTGTTTGTCCTATATCTCTCTCCATCATCGTCTGTATCTCTCGTCTCCCTTTCCCCCGACTCTCAGTCTGAAGAAGGGTCTTGACCCAAAACGCCACCTATTCCTTTTCTCCAGAGATGCTGTCTGAACCGCTGAGTTACTCCAGCACTTTGTGTCTATCTTCGGTTTAAATCACCATCTGCAGTTCCTTCTTACACAGGCTAAATTAAACTAACCTTCTCTGCCTGTAGGTGATCCATATCCTCCCATTCCATGCATTAGGTGCCTCTCTCAAAGACACTCAAATGCCACTATTGCACCTACCTCCACCACCATTGACAATTCTCAGTGTAAAAAATCTTGCCCCACACATCTATTATATATTAAAACTGTGTGGCTGCCTTTCTGCCTTTTGATTCGTTGACGGCTGCTCCTTCCTATCAGCTTCCAACACACTTCAAAACAAAATTGCAAGACAGGAACACTCTGAACTTTTCACCTCAATGGGATATCACAGCAAGTGCTTCAACAGGAGGGGCAATTGGAACTGCTGCAGCAGGCAGGGGAGGTGCTGGAATCTTACATTTGGGAACGGGTTCAGTTCCGTTGGAGGAGACGGGTGCATGGTGGAATATTGAGTTGGGGGATCACACAATTGGGGGAGCAGACCCAACGGGTCTGCATTTGGTCTAGTATCCTTTAAACGTTGCCCCTCTCACCTCAAAGCTCTTTTGATATTTTCACCTCAGGGGGTGGGGGGGCTTTAACCTGTCGACCCAATCTGTGTCTCTCATAATTATATATACATCTAGCAGATCTCCCCTCAGCCTCTGACGCTCCAGATAACAGTTTCCTGGTGTTTTATAAGGTCCTTGTTGTTGAATTCCTGCTTCAACTTTAATAAAAATTGTTTGGTGAGCCAAGAATTCCAAATGGCTTTTAACCCCCTTGGCTTAATCCACCTCCTTGAGAATCTGTGCATCTGCCGGCCAAGGTCCGGGGTTTCTAAGTTTTCATTACTTTGTAACTCAAAGCTTCTGGGTTTGGATTACCTTGTTTGGTTTTGATCCCAGGTCACCAGGCAGGAGGTTTAGGACGGAGATGAGGAGACATTCCTTCGCTCGGTGGGTGGCAGACGCGAGACTCTCTCCACCCTGGAAGCCCGTGGCTGGCCAAGTTGCTGAATGTGTTTACAGAGAGAGAGTTCTAGATGCGATAAGGACAGAGCTGGTGTATGGTATCGAGCTGGAGGAGGAGCAACGATTGTATCGAATGGCGGGGCGGGTGGGCTGGAAGGAAATGTTGACCCATTTCTGATCCATCACCGATAGAGTTGATGCGGACAGGATGTTTCTACCAATGGGAGAATCTAGGACCAGAGGCCACAACCTCACAATAAAAGGACGTACCTTTCGGAAGGCGATGAGCAGGAATTTCTTTAGTCAGAGGGTGGTGAATCTGCGGAATTCATTGCCACAGGAGGCCAAGTCAATGGATATTTTTAAGGTGGAGGTTGACAGATTCTTGATTAGTAATGCCCCTGTCCCACTTAGGAAACCTGAACGGAAACCTCTGGAGACTTTGTGACCCACCCAAGCTTTCCGTGCAGTTCCCGGAGGTTTTTGTCAGTCTCCCTACCTGCTTCCACCACCTGCAACCTCCGGCAACCTCCGGGAACCGCACGGAAACCATGGGTGGGGCGCAAAGTCTCCAGAGGTTTCCGTTCAGGTTTCCTAAGTGGGACACAGGGGCATTAGGGTGTCAAGGGTTACAGACTCTCCCACTAGTGGAAGCATCTTCTCCACATCCACTCTGTCCAGGCCTGAGTGTAACGACCTCCACTACATCCTCTGGCAGCTCATTCACCTCCAGATGAGTTGGTCGGTTCCACACCATAGAAATGCGGAAACAGCGAGTGATTCAAGGCCGACTATTGAGGGATGACATCAGAACATGACGACATCAGCAGATATTGATGTCAGTAAATTAAATGAAGCCATCCGTTCGTTCAGGAGTCGACCTGAAACAGCGCCTGTCCACGTCCGCCAGAGATGCTGCCTGACCCACTGAATTACTCCAGCACTCTGTGTTTTACTCAAGACTCCAGCATCTGCAGTTCCTTGTGTCCTCAGTTCTATTTATCTTCAATGACAACCAGAGACATGAAGGTTTCGTGTTGTGGGTCTGCCACCTGGTGGCCGTGTCCTGAATGACGAGGGCACCTTGACACTCCTGAAGTTGCATCTCCTCCAAAAGGTTGTTGCAGGAACTCCTTTGCAGATGTTGACTCACATTTGGAGGAACATCATTAAAAACCTCTCTTGAGAGGTTCCTGCTCTCACTCCACGAATCCTAACACAAACCAAAGTAATTTGGGTTGGAAATGAACCTGCCCATATCCAGTGTTTAAGAAGGAACTGCAGATGCTGGAGAATCGAAGGTACACAAAAAAGCTGGAGAAACTCATGGAGCGAAGGAAATAGGCAACGTTTCGGGCCGAAACCAAGGGTTTCGGCCCAAAACGTTGCCTATTTCCTTCGCTCCATAGATGCTGCTGCACCCGCTGAGTTTCTCCAGCTTTTTTGTGTGCCCATATCCAGTCCCAGATTAGCCCCAGGTCACGTTCACTCAAAATATTGACTCAATGCTCAAAGCCTGTAGGACCTTCCCCGAACCTGGGGCTTCAACCACACAGGCAAGAGACGAGGGTTCAAAGGACAGAGGGTTTGGAGGGATATGGGTCAAAGGCAGGCAGGTGGGACTAGTGTAGATGGGGCATCTTGGTCAGCATGGGCATGTTGGGCTGAAGGGCCTGTTTCCACACTGTGAGGGTCAGTGTGTGTGTGTGTGTGTGTGTGGTTTACTCTCTAGAATTTAGAAGATTGAGAGGGGATCTTATAGAAACTTACAAAATTCTTAAGGGGTTGGACAGGCTAGATGCAGGAAAATTGCTCCCGATGTTAGGGAAGTCCAGGACAAGGGGTCACAGCTTAAGGATAAAGGGGAAATCCTTTAAAACTGAGATGAGAAGAACTTTTTTCACACAGAGAGTGGTGAATCTCTGGAACTCTCTGCCACAGAGGGTAGTTGAGGCCAGTTCATTGGCTATATTTAAGAGGGAGTTAGATGTGGCCCTTGTGGCTAAGGGGATCAGGGGGTATGGAGGTACGGGATACTGAGTTGGATGATCAGCCATGATCATATTGAATGGCGGTGCAGGCTCGAAGGGCCGAATGGCCTACTCCTGCACCTAATTTCTATGTTTCTATGTGTGACCCATACCCCAGTGAGGGCCAGTGTCACCCATCCGTTTTGTCCCGAGATGCTGCTTGGCCCGTTGAGTTACACCAGCACTTTGTGTGTATATCTTCGGTATAAACCAGCATCTGCAGTTCCTTTCTACACAACCTTGTTGCAAGCGGCTAGTCTGGCCCTAGAGTCTGAAATTCACTCCCTACACCTTTCTCCCTCTCCTTCTCCTCTGTTCAGAAGCTGCTCAACACCCATGTATTTATCAGCCACAACGTCTTTGCTGGCTCCCTGGGAAGGTTGAGTAAACAATTTCAAGTTGTGAGGAGCTGTAGGAACCGTTAAAACATTAAAGCTTCTATTTCATACAAAATAGGGTTTGTTTCAGGGACAGCATGAAGCTTAAAATTCCTTAAATTTCTCTTCAATGTTAACTGCTCTCACTGCCGAAATATTGTCACTGGGTTACACATTTTTTGGGAAGTGCTAACTTTACAAATTTCTGGGAAGAATGCAAGACCAAGGGCAAAAACTATTAGATTCACCTCCAATAAAGTTAGTTTAGAGACACAGGCTCTTCATCCCACCGAGTCTGCACTGACCAGCGATCCCCGCACACTAACACTACCCTACACACATTCGGGACAATTTACAATGATACCAAGCCAATTAACCTACAAACCTGTACGGCGGCTCTGGAGCGTGGGAGGAAACCGGAGATCCCGGAGAAAACCCTTGCAGGTCACAGGGAGAATGTACAAACTCTGTACAGACAAGCGCCTGCAGTCAGGATCGAACCTGGGTCTCTGGCGCTGTAAGGCAGCAACTCTACTGCTGAGCCACAGGGTTGAGGGCTCATTCTTGCCCAGACTGAGGTGAGCTAACTCCCCTAACTTAAACCCAGCTCATCTGGTTCATGGCCACAGATCAAAACATTCATCCAACACAAATTTCACAGCGATATAAGTTACAGAAGCTTTTGAAACAAATCTATATTTTCTTTGTACAACTCAATGTTATTGCTGTTTATTATGTATTTATTTGTTATATTTCTGCATTAATGTGCCCGTAAAACTGCAGCAAGTAAGAATGTAATTTAAAAAAAAGGAACTGCAGATGTTGGTTAATACCATAGATACAAAGTGCTGGAGTAACTCAGCATCTCAGGAGAAAATGGAGAAGTGGTTTTTTATTTGTCGGGGACTATTCTTTAAACTGAATGTCAAGTAAGACAATCACACATTCAGACAAGTAAGAATGTCATTGTTGGATTCCTGGTACATGACTATTTAACACTCTTGATTCTCTTACCACAAGGATCTCACAGCTCTGAAAGGTACGAGTTCTATGGTGTGTCCAATAGATGGCAGTGTTGTTCCATTATGGGTGTTAAAGATTTCAACTCGGTCTTCCTGCTTTCAGAAGCTTGGTATTTTTTCCCAAACAATAATTCTTGGGAAGGTTGGGATCCTGAAAGTTGGGATTTATCACAAAATTAAAATTTCCGCAGAATCACATAATGTTTAGAGCACAGGAGTGCACTTAGCCTGGATGTCATAACCCACTCAATACAAGAGCTTCACCCAATCCGCTGATCAATCCCAGTATCCCGATAATCTTTGCTTCCAGGTACAGTGCCCTCCATAATGTTTGGGACAAAGACCCATCATTTATTTATTTGCCTCCGTACTCCACAATTTGAGATTTGTAATAGAAAAAAAATCACATGTGGTTAAAGTGCGCATTGTCAGATTTTAATAAAGGCCATTTTTATACATTTTGGTTTCACCGTGTAGAAATTACAGCTGTGTTTATACATAGTCCCCACATTTCAGGGCACCATAATGTTTGGGACACGTGGCCTCACAGGCGTTTGTAATTGCTCAGGTGTGTTTAATTGCCTCCTTAATGCAGGTATAAGAGAGCTCTCAGCACCTAGTCTTTCCTCCAGTCTTTCCATCACCTTTGGAAACTTTTATTGCTGTTTATCAACATGAGGACCAAAGTTGTGCCAATGAAAGTCAAAGATGCCATTATGCAACTGAGAAACAAGAATAAAACTGTTAAAGACATCGGCCAAACCTCAGGCTTACCAAAATCAACTGTTTGCAACATCATTAAGAAGAGAGCACTGGTGAGCTTACTAATCACAAAGGGACTGGCAGGCCAAGGAGGACCTCCACAGCTGATGACAGAGGAATTCTCTCTATAATAAAGAAAAATCCCCAAACACCTGTCCGACAGATCAGAAACACTCTTCAGGAGTCAGGTGTGGATCTGTCAATGACCACTGTCCGCAGAAGACTTCATAAAAATAAATACAGAGGCTACACTGCAAGATGCAAACCACTGGTTAGCCGCAAACATAGGATGGGCAGGTTACAGTTTGCCAAGAAGTACTTAAAAGAGCAACCACAGTTCTGGACAAAGGTCTTGTGGACAGATGAGACTTACATCAGAGTGATGGCAAGAGTAAAGTATGGAGGAGAGAAGGAATTGCCCAAGATCCAAAGCATACCACATCATCTGTGAAACACGGTGGTGGGGGTGTTATGGCCTGGGCATGTATGGCTGCTGAAGGTATTGGCTCATTTATCTTCATTGATGATACAACTGCTGATGGTAGTAGCATAATGAATTCTGAAGTGTATAGACACATCCTATCTGCTCAAGTTCAAACAAATGCCTCAAAACTCATTGGCCGGCGGTTCATTCTACAGCAAGATAATGATCCCAAACATACTGCTAAAGCAACAAAGGAGTATTTCAAAGTTAAAAAATGGTCAATTCTTAAGTGGCCAAGTCAAGCACCCGATCTGAACCCAATTGAGCATGCCTTTTATATGCTGAGGATTGGCCCCCAAAACAGGCATAAGTTAAATATGGCTGCAATACAGACCTGGCAGAGCATCACCAGAGAAGACACCCAGCAACTGGTGATGTCCATGAATCGCAGACTTCAAGCAGTCATTCATTTGTGACATTGCCAACATTATGGTGCCCTGCAATGGGGGGGGGGGGGGGGGGGGGGGGGGGGGGGACTATGTGTGAACACTGCTGTAATTTCTTCATGGTGAAACCAAAATATATAAAAATGGCCTTTATTAAAATCTGACAATGTGCACTTTAGCCACATGTGATTTTTTTTCTATTACAAATATCAAATTGTGGAGTACAGTGGCAAATAAATAAATGATGGGTCTTTGTCCCAAACATTATGGAGAGCACTGTACTACTACTGCAGTTCCATTTTGAGTTGGATTTTCCACTGCTCCACCCTCTGGCAGTGCATTTCAGACTCTAGACGTCTGCAGTGGAAAAAAATGTTCTTCCCCTCAAATTAGCTTTAGTCATTTCAACCAAACACAAACACCCTGTTTGCTTTCTTAACCTTCCATAGGAATGATCTCTATGTCTATATATTTCAAGAGATTGGCATTGACCCCTTTCCCGACGGAACTGGATTTCTCCTACTTTCCACGATGGGATCGACCAGGCAGGAGAGAGCACCTTCAACTTCTGTCAAGGAGAAGATATACTTCACCCTCGTTAGACCTCATTTGGACTACGCAGTTGCAGCATGGGACCCATACACAGATAAAAACATTTCTTCCATCGAACGTGTCCAAAGACAGGCAGCTCGATTTGTTACTAACGACTATGAGAGAGAAGCGAGTGTCACCAAACTTCTGAATTCTCTGGGGTGGAACCCTCTCCAAGACAGACGTGAAGCTCACCGTTTGTACAAGATGTTAAATGGTCAGCATGACTACAAGACCTACACCAAACCCAAACCAATTAGGAGCAGACGAGGTCATTCGATCCAATTTGTTGAATATAAATTGAATAAATTGAATCTAATTGTGATCCCAGCTACAAAGACAGATGTGTACAGCAATTCGTTCTTCCCCCGCACAATTAAAGCATGGAATAATCTCCACCCTACTATAGTTACCCAACCAGATGCAACTAAATTTAAAGTAGCTCTTTCTTCCCAATAACCCTTTCTGGCTTAAGCCCTCCCTTCACCACCTCCAGTTTAAATCCCATTTGGAATATTTTGGAGGACCAAGAACCAAGAAGAACGTGGAAGAAACCCCTCAGTGGCGCAGCGGTAGAGATGCTGCCTTACAGCGCCAGAGAGCCAGGTTCGATCCCGAGTAGGGGTGCTGTCTGTACGGAGTTCGTCCGTACGTTCTCCCCGTGACCAGCGAGGGTTTTCTCCAGGCGCTCCGGTTTCCTCCCAGGCTACAAAGACGTACAGGTTTGTAGGTTAATTGGCTTGGTGTAAATGTTAAATTGTCCCTTGTGAGTGTGGGATCGTGTTGAGTGTGCGGGGATCGCTGGTCGGTGCGGGACACAGCTTCTGCGCTGAAGCTCTAGACTAAACTAAAAAAGAAACGGACCAAGAGTAGATTGGTGGAGCACCTGAGCAAGAGGGTTTGTCAATACGGCAGGTTGGGACATTTTTGCAGAAAGGGAAGTGCCGAGGCCCAGGGTGGAATAAGCGGTTCCTTGGCACCATGAGTTTAGTGAACGGGCTCAACCAACTCACCCCCAAACCACCAAGGGAACGAGCTGTATCACACAAAGGGAAGCAGCTTTGAAGAACCAAGGCCAAGCCTACGGGCGTGTTCCTCACACGAGAGCCACAGACATCTGGCCAATCACTCCCAAAATCCTTACTACAACCCTTTGCTGAACCACAAACACCACTGCCTCTACTGTGCCGTGTGCCGGCTCTTTAGCAGAGCTGCTCAATTCAGTTCCCTAATGCCCGTGTCCCACTTGGGAAACCTGAACGGAAACCTCTGGAGACTTTGCGCCCCACCCAAGGTTTCCGTGCGGTTCCCGGAGGTTGCAGGTGGTTGCCGGAGGTTGCAGGTAATGGAAGCAGGTAGGGAGACTGACAAAAACCTCCAGGGAACCGCACGGAAACCTAGGGTGGGGCGCAAAGTCTCCAGAGGTTTCCGTTCAGGTTTCCTAAGTGGGACAGGGGCATAAGCCTTCACTAGCAATACTGCAGATCTTATTCCTTCCAACAATTAATTTGAAAACTGACCCTGAATCTAGTTTTACTCGCAAGACAGAGACAATTCTGTAAGCATCCAAAATGGGTCCATGGCGGCCTTCAACAGGGCAGCACGTTGGCACAGCGGTAGAGTTGCTGCATTACAGTCCCAGGTTCGATCCTGACTGCAGGCGTTGTCTGTATGGAGTTTGTAAGTTCTCCGTGGGTTGTACGGCCGTGTGGGTTTTCTCCGGGTGCTCCGGTTTCCTCCCGCATTCCAAAGACGTGCAGGTTTGTAGGTTAATTGGCTTCAGTAAAAATTGTCCCTTATCGTGTAGGATAGTGTGTGTGTGTGCGGGGATCGTTGGTCAGCACGGACTTGGTGGGCCGAAGGGCCTGTGTGTCTCTCAACTAAACTAAACATCTGAGAAACCTGAAGTTCAAAAGATCAGCATTGAGAAATTGTAATGTTGTTCTTAGACCTAAAATGGTCAAACTTTCACTTTGAGTTAGACAATAGACAATAGGTGCAGGAGTAGGCCATTCAGCCCTTCGAGCCAGCACCGCCATTCAAATTGATCATGGCTGATCATCCCCAATCAGTACCCCGTTCCTGCCTTCTCCCCATATGCCCCGACTCCGCTATTTTTAAGAGCCCTATCTAGCTCTCTCTTGAAAGCATCCAGAGAACCTGCCTCCACCGCCCTCTGAGGCAGAGAATTCCACAATCTGTTGATGTAGAGTTGACGTCCCTTCATTCTGGATTGTGCTGCTGGAGGCAGAAGCTTGGCAGGGCACCCAGCAGTTTAACTATTGACGGGCTCCGACCCGAAACGTGGTCTTTCCAAGTCCTCCAGAGATGCTGCCTGACTCGCTGAGTTACTCCAGCACTCACGTGGGTTTTTCCCTTTGGTAAACCAGCACCTGCAGTTCCTTGCATCACCAACTAGTCCTGCAACCTTTGCACCTGTTCATGAGAGCACCTCGCGATCTTCCCAACTCCAGTGGTTCGAAGTATAACAAGAGGTGACGCAGGGTAGGGTACAGGGAAACAGTTTATTACATTGAACACAGAAACAAGTTCTAAACCAAATGGCTGCAATCACAGGGCGCCCTGATCTGAATGAGGGCCGGGATGCCTGCCCCTTAAACTGCTTTCTCTCTCTCTCTCTCAGGCTGGGAGAGCACCTGCCTGAGAGACCAATCTGAAAAACCCCACAGTCTCCCCTCTCGGCAAAGAGCAGAAACTCCTGGGGAATCCCACATCAGTCAGTAGCCAGAGTGAACAAGACTGCGGTGGAATGCTCAGACCCGATGGGCATGCAGAGCCACTGATTGAAAATTAAAAAACCAACATGGGAACAATTGTCGAACGGCCCCAGCAACGCTTGCTTCCACCCTGCAGACTATTAAAGTATTAACATTTACAATCATTCAGTGAAATTCAATCTAACAAAAGGGATAAAGTTTCATTTATACAAAAATAGATTTCTGTAGACATTTCTCTTCTCTTTTTCTGTTTTTCAGCGAGTGTTTGTAGTGTCAACACAGACTGATCACCGTCTCATCTCAAAACTGACTGGCCACAAGGCCGGGCACACCCCACCAGTAAGGCTTGGTCATCAGGGAGGGGGAAGGGGGCTGGGGGTACGTGAGATAGAAACCCACATTGTGTTGGGGGGGGGAGGATGAACATACACACGCAGAGACACAGTGAGAGAGCAAAGGGACACATCTACAGACAAAATATGGTGCGCGCGCACACACACTCATTCACTCACACTGGCCCACACACACCCACTTGCACACACGCCACACAGACCCACCATACAGACCCATACATACACACTCACACACCGCCCCATACACACACACACACACACACTCATGGACCCACACAGACCCACCATACAGACCCATACATACACACTCACACACCGCCCCATACACACACACTCATGGACCCACACAGACCCACCATACAGACCCATACACACACACTCACACACCGCCCCATACACACACACACACACACATGGACCCACACAGACTCGCTTAGAGACCCACACCTGCTCTCACACAGACCCACACACACGCTCCCACACACAGGCCTGCACGCCACAGACCCACACACACACGCTTGCACACACACACAGACACAAACAGACCCACACACGCTCCCACACACACACACACAGACCCGCACACAAACACACCCCCGCTCGCACGCACACAGACCCACACACCCCCGCACACACACACACACACTCACTCTCACACAGACAGGTTGAATGGGAAGACAGGCAGATAAAGGCATACAGGAGAGATTGGGAGAACTGTAGACAAGTATAGATTTTGCTATATTGGCCATAAAATGAGATTAAACAATGTGACATGCAGCGGGTGTGGGCAAATGAAGAAAGGCAATAAAGCTGAACGTCTGTATCCTGAATAAAGGCTCCAGGAGCACTGTCTCCTGGTGTGAGCCACCCACATGGTGCTCCTGCCCTGTGGCTGTGTTCAGAGACTGGTCTGGTGTGAGCGTCTCGATTATTGCATCACTTTCTGTGCTCGCAACAGTTTAAAAATGCAATTTTTAACTTTTATTTTTACAAAATTGCTGTACTTAAAATATTTATATTTCAGGTTAAAATTCCGATTTGAAGTAAAATAAAGACATGAACCAATGGAGAGAACCCGCGCACAAGGGCCACTCGCCTCAGGGAGC